>NW_007247249.1:556449-577179 GCF_000164805.1 Carlito syrichta | reverse complement strand
CCTCGCGCCTCCTCCCCGCCCCGGGCAGCGCCGAGTGGGCTGCCGAGCCCTCGTATTTATACTTCCTTCCCGGCTTGACATAAGAGGTTTATTTTTGACGCTCACTCGTCCCGTTTCCCCTCCCCTGGGATCAGAGAGAGAGAGAAACTGAAAAGAGGGAGCGAGAACGGAGAAAAAAAAAATTTGGATGAAATCTAAAACCAATCAGGAGTCAGCGAGACCCGTCCGCCACCCCCTCCCTCCTTAAGTGTCAACTCCAACTTCTTTCCTTCCCTTTACGCGCGGACCCACGTTAACCCCTACGGCGCTGGACCGACCTGCCCGCGGAGTCCTTGCGGAGATCCCAGCTGCTCCCCCTTCTGGGGCCAACGGCGCGGGGCGCATCCTCCGAGGAGGCTCCCGCTGCATTGTTCGGATCCCTCCTGAGAACCGACTGCGTGGGGAGAAGGTTCCAGAGCTTTTGATTGTAAAGCACGAGACGGAGGTGGGAAAGGTCATGCTAAAATCATACTCTCCACTTTTAAAAACCACTGCATAGCCTTCCTAATTTTCGAAATTCCACACTGAAGATCAGGAACACAAAACACAACGAACACAAAGACAAACAAACCCCCAACAAAACACCTGGTTAACACTACGAGCAAGGACTCTGTCGCTGCTGTGTTGGAGGGCTGGTGGGGTTGCCAGCATGAGGCTGGGAAGTGAGCATTTCCCTAGGAGGGAGGCAGATCGCCAGTGCCTGAAAACATTTTCTCTAGAACACTGCTAGTTGCATGGGGGGCCTTCAAGAACAATAGCAAGCCCCCTTTCACTGTATTGCCCACACTTCCAGGTTCAGTGAGGTTGATTCATTCTGTCCCACACCGCCACCTCCTCCTGGTGAAGGAGGAGAACTCAGGAGGAGAGTGAAGACGTGATCTCAAGGCCACACACCTCAGCAGTTGCATCCCACCCCGTTCTTAACGACACAGGTCTGCAGTGGGCTCAGGGGTCCATCTAAGTAACGACCCTGGGCTCACCCTTCTCTGCCTTTCTCTGAGTTGTCAGTGTGGGGAATTCATCGGGACCCCCAAGATCAGGGCCTTTAAATCCTTTGCCTACCTTCCTGTCCCAGGTCCCCAGCACTGAGGGTATTGACAGTTGAAATGATCGCTGATTCTTTGCAGCCCCTTTCTGCAGCTGTGAGGTTTCAGCATGCACCTGAGATTCTCAGGGTGTTACCTCAAAGAAGAGACTCCTACAGCCACAAAGTACTTTTGTGATTACAGAACCCAGGGGTGATCCCTGCCAAATTCCCTCTATGTGTTCCCTCTCTCTGCTTTCCCAGAAACATAGATGGACAGCTGTGAATTAGATGAGAGGATGAACTTCCCAACCTAGCATGGCGCAGAATCTCCTTTCTGGTATAATTTACAGGATAGGAATAACTTAGAGTCTAGGATGTTTTGGGGAAACACTTCTAGAGGCAGGGGAATGGAAAGAATGGTCTCTTCAACCCTTTCCCCAAAAGGAGCAAAAAACACTTCATCACAGCCGAACAGTGTAATAGCCTTGGGACAGTCTGACCTGGGCAGGCAATGAATCATCCCATTTTTGCCTCAGGGCTTGTGGTAATGTTCCAGTCATGGGTCTTTACCTCCTTGAAGTCCCTTATTCACCATTTCCCAGAGTAAAACTCCTGATTTTCAATAGCAATGATGTGCTTTAAGTTTCCCTTCTATCTCCCATTAAAGCATCTGAGAGGAGTGGGATTGAGGTGCCCAGTACCCCTTTCTCTCCTCCTGGATGGATAGTAATGTCTGGGAGTGAGAGACTTAACTAGACCAGGGGGCCTTCTTTTTTTTTTTTGAGTTGGAGTCTTACTCTGTCGCCCAGACTGGAGTGCAGTGGCCGCTCCCGGCCACTGCAGCCTCGACCTGCTGGGCGCCGGCGATCCTGCCGCTTCAGCCTGCCGAGTAGCTGGAACTACAGGCGCGCACTACCACGCCCGACTGATTTTTCATTTATTGTCGAGATGAGGTCTCGCCAATTTGCCCTGGTGGGTCTCGAACCCACGGGCTCAGGCAATCCACTCACCTCAGCCTCCCAAGACGCGGGATTACAGGCTGAGCCACCGAGCCCGGCTAGGGGGCCTTCTTGAATGTCCTTGGAGCTTTTAGTTGCAAAGGCTCTAGAAGTTATTTCTTCTCTACCTTCTCTTCCTCCTTCCCCCTCTACCCCTCCTCTCCCTTCCCTCCTCCTCCCTCTCCCTCTTCGAATGAAGTACCCCCAAAGGACAGACTTTTGGAAGCTCCCTTCGAAGAGAGAAGTCAGAGAGTGAACTCTGATTTTATCCTGCCTCATTTTAATAACAGCAACAACAACAAAAACAACAAAAACAACAACAACAACAACAACAACAACTACTACTACTACTACTACTACTACTACTACTACTGGTTGGCTCACTAGCTGACTCGCATACTTTCCCTTGGATTCGGCCTTCTCCAGAAGGGCATTGCTGATTCTGTCCAGGGTGGCACCTGACATTTGCAATGCAACCACAAGGTGTCAGGCTTACCTTGGGTAAGCTTAAACCCAGGGCCCTTGATGCAGAAACTGAGAACTGGCAGGTGGTTTGTAGTGTAATCCCTCAGAGAAATGGCAGATGAAAACAGTACAGCAAGACAAACACCAACAACCCAACCAGCGAAAATCCCATAAGGGGATTCTGCCAGTTCTGGATTTCCTACATTACCACTTTCTTTCCCCAAATATGTAATTATGGCAGGGGTTGCCAAAGTATGGCCTGTGGGCTCATTCCTGCACACTGCCTGCTTTTGTACAGTCTACAAGTTAAGAATAGTTTTTACATTTTTAAATGGCAAATTAAAGAAACTAGACAGAATATTAATATTTCATGACACTTGAAAATGGTATGAAATTCAAATTTCTGTCCATAAATAGAGTTTGTTGGGATGTCACCATAGCCATTCATGTATACATATCGGCTGCTCTTGAGCTGTAAGGAAGGGCTGAGTGAGCCTAAAATATTTACCATCTGGCTCTTTGCAGAAAAGATTTGCTGATTCCTGAATGTGAAGCAGCATTAATTTGGAATCTGTGATTATTTAGACTCAGTATATGTAATTATTATTATTATTATTGATTTTTTTTGTAGAGCTGAGATCTCACTATGTTGCCCAAGCTGGTCTTGATCTCCTGGGCTCAAGTGATCCTCCCATCTTGGCCTCCAAAGTGCTAGGATTACAGGCATGAGCCAACGCGCTTAGCCTGTATATGTGATTCTTATGGAATAAGATACTCAAAATAATTTATTGCTCTGTGTATCAAGGGAAAATTATATAAAAATTAGTATATCGTTGTTTCATCTTTAATATTTCTGTATCTAGTAGTTATTTATTATTTAATTAGTCCTTAGATAATTAAAGAACTTTTATGTTTATAGTGCCTTATACTTACTGTGAATTTTGTTTTTAATTAACTTATATTATTAGTGACTGATTATTAGTTTATAACTAGAGTTTTATATATTATATATTATAAATTTTTAGTGTATGCTAATTTCTGGTATTATCTAGAACTCTAGACTCAGAATTGGAAGAAACATCAATCCACTTCCACTCACACAGAGAAGAAACAGAAATGCAGAGGTTTCAGCGACTTAGTCAAAGTCATATAACTAGTGGTAGATTTTTTTTTCCTAAAGTGGGATTACAGGTGTGAGCTACCATGTCTGGCCTAAGTGAATGGTTTCTAATGCAGCATTTTCATTTTTTAAAATGATTTTTTTCATTATATTTTTAGTAGTTGTTTAAGAGTTTACCACATATATCTTATTAGAACCAGCTTCAGATTTATACTAGCTTATGCTAGTTTCCAGTAATAAAAAAATTATTTCATTCTATTCCCTTCCTTCTTTATAGTACTATTGTTATACATGTCTACTAGTATACAAACACAACACATCATTATAATTATTACTTTTCCATCTGTAATCATTTCCTTAGCCCAATATAGCTTTCCTCCACTAATTTTTTTGGTGTGGTATTATTGGTGAATATACTACACATTTATTTCTATATGTTATAGGAGATGTTTTTCCTAAAATACTATGGTACCCCCACATGAAGATAAAGCTTTGTGATACTATTTATTTTTGTTTTAAAATTTAGCTTGCAATTCATTCCTTTTCATTAAAATTGAGTGCTTACTGTGAGCTAGGCATTGTTCTGAGTGCTCATTTTAATTTAATTTAATTTTCACTTAATCCTCAGTCACAATAGCTTCCATCTTTTGAGTGCTTGCTGTGGGCTAGACACTGTGCTGAGCAACTCACAGATCTTATCTCATCGAATTATCATGGTGACCCTCTGAAAAAACCATCTTATAGATGGATGCAGAAATAGGTTTAGTGAGGTTAAAACTTGCTTAGGGTCATCTAGCTAATAAGTGATAGAGACAGGGTTCTTAACCAAGATCAAATTCATAAACTGCCAATAAAATATAACATTTTTCCTGTTCCTTTGAGTAGAACTAAGGTTTAACTCATGGTATGACAGAACTGGAAGGGACTCTAGGAGTTCTTTGGGGCCAGGCTCTGAAGACTTCTTTGGAGACTGGCCCTTCTATCAAGATCTCGAAGGGAATAAAGTGCTTCTTGCAAAAGCCTGTTATAACGCTTAAATATCAACAGAGTTCTTTCTTTCTAAGCAAAGTAATACTACTTACCCCGCCCCTCCCTTTTGCGACAATTTATGTTCATTTCTATAACTCTGGCTATTGTGTAATGGTCATGACTCCACATTGCCTGTAATAGAGAGAGGATTTCCTGGTCCTTATCTAGCCTATTACTGAGCACACATTCCAGACAGGCCACGTTGGTTATTTGACGTCACTTTTGTGCTTACATTTAACTTGTATTCTCTTTGGCAAATGGGTTTTTGTGATAACCAACTGTATGTATGCAAGTGTTTCTATGTATCTTTACCTGCTTAATTCTTTCTTAGTCTCAAATATGTTATTTTTTTGGAACTTTAAACTTTCACTCAGTATTGGGAAACCATTCATTCATATTTCTGAGGCCACTTTAAGTTCAATCTCTTGTAATGAGCTAACTACTCATTATTTTTCCTACCTTCATCTGGCTGCCCTGGTGTTCACAGACACAGTCTCAATGGGCATTCTCTCAATTCTGTTATCTGTATCACAGACCTTACTTTCAATGTGATGTTGACATTGACTCCCTTGCTAATGAGATTTTAATAAACTGAGAAACAAACGCACAAACAACCCTTGTTTCTGCCATTTGTATTTTCAGTGACTAACTGCCAGTGAGTGGGCTACTGAAATTGCTTACGAGATGATCCCTGCTCTCACAAGGTGCAGTCTAATGAAGGCGCATATGAGCAAGCACATGTAAAGGGTTGCCCAGGGTTCCATGTGGAATGTGTCCATGATTACAATCTGTGTTTACTACTGTAACTGGCCAGTAAGAGTTACATTGGACATTTCAGTATTTTAGGTGGTAACAATAGCCACAATGAGAGCAGTAGATTGTGCCTGTCTTACTTCATTATGGCCAGAAGGTGGCACTGTTGGAACTTGCAGGTCTCTCTCTCTCTCTCTCTCTCTCTCTCTCTCTCTCTCTCTCTCTCTCTTCCCCTCTCCCCTCCTTTCTCTCTCTTTCCCCCCCTCCTCTCTTCCTTTCTGTCCTCTCTTTCTCCTCTTTCCCCCATCTCTCCTCTCTCTCCCCTCTCCTCTTTCCTCCCTCTCTCTGCTCCCTCTCTCTTTCTCTCCCTTCTCTTTCTCCTCCCTCTCTCCTCTCTCTTGCTCCTCTCCTCTTTACCCTCTCTCCTTTTCCTTCCTCTCTTCTCTCTCTCCTTCTTTCTCTCTCTTCCCTCTCTCCCCATCTCTCTTCTCTTCCTCTCCTCTAACCGTCTTTTCTCTCCCCTCTCCTCTCTCTCCTCTTTCTTCTCTCCCTCCCTGTCTCTCCAGAGCAACTTTCTCAAAAATTAGACATCTCAATCATGTCATGCAAATCCAAGACAGCAGTCCTTCAAAACTGTACAAGTAAAAAAAACCTAGGTGTCTATCAGATTTCTTGTAGCCAACCACTGGAGCTGTTGTCTTATTTAACATGACTTGCGCGTATTTCTTTCCTACTGTCCTTTCTTCACCTTGATTTCTGGTCTCCATCAGAGCAGTGTCTTTAAACTCAAATTATAAGGCAGTCTAGGAGAGCTGGCCAAGTTGAGATGTCTCCAGGGACTGGACCACCTTAATCATGAGAATGACTTGTGTTCCCTACTCTCTGGTTAATTATTAATGCAGGAAATACATTTCTCCCAAACCTTCACTATTGATTCCAACCACCAGATGGGGGTCTTGGCACATTTACCTTTCATAGCTCACAGAAGAAGAGGGTGTGAAAACTCCCTAAACAAATGTATTGCTTCTCAATCAACTCATCTTTGACAAAGCCTCCATCAATAACCACTGGGGAGAGAAGAACCTATTCAGTAAATGGTGCTGGGAAAACTGGCTGACCACATGCAGAAGGTTGAAACAAGATCCCTATCTATCACCATACACAAATATCAACTCTAAGTGGATCAAAGGCCTAAACATTAAACCTCAAACTATAAGACTCTTAGAAAATGCAGTAGACACCCTTATGGAAATTGGAATAGGCAACCAATTCTTGACCAAAACTCCAGATGTTCATGCCTAGACAAGTGGGACCTCATCATACTGACAAGCTTCTGAAAAACAAAAGAAGACATCAAGAGAGTAGAGAGACACCCCATGGGATGGGAAAAAAATGTTTGCCAACTGTATATCTGACAAAGGCCTAACATCCAGAATCCACAAGGAACTCAAAAGTGCTGAAAAGAAAAAAACAAACAACCTCATAAAAAATGGGCAAAACAACAAAACAAAGCAAAAAGTTCAGGCATGGTGGCTCAAGCCTGTAATCTCAGCATTTTGGGAGGCCGAGGTGAGAAGATTGCCTGAGCTCAGCGGTTTGAGACCAGCCTGGGCAACTTGGTGAGACCTCATCTCTACAATGATTCAAAAAATAAGCCAGGCATGGTAGTATGCGCCTGTAGTTCCAGCTACTTGGAAGGCTGAGGCAGAAGGATCACCGGAGCCCAGCAGGTCGAGGCTGCGGTGACTGGGAGTGGTCACTGCACTCCAGTCTGGCTGACAGAGTGAGACTCCAACTCAGAAAAAAAAAAAAAAGAAAACCACATTGAGATACCACCTAACTGCAGTAAGAATGGCCATCATTAATAAAACAAAAAAACAACACATGCTGGCGAGGATGTGGAGAAAAGGGAATGCTTCTACA
Source organism: Carlito syrichta (assembly GCF_000164805.1). NCBI lineage: Eukaryota > Metazoa > Chordata > Mammalia > Primates > Tarsiidae > Carlito > Carlito syrichta. Next base: position 569,825 of record NW_007247249.1, on the reverse strand, counting down.
CTGTTGGTGGGAGTACAAACTAATTTAACCTCTATGGAAAACAGTGTAGCAATTTCTAAAATAACTAGAAATTGACCTTCCATATGACTCAGCATTTCCCCTTCTGGGAATATACCCAGGGGAACTCAAATCATTTTACAAAAAAGATACTTGAGCACTCATGTTTCTTGCAGCACTATTCACAATAGCAAAAACATGGAACCAACCATGCTGTCCATCAAAACTGGGCTGGATAAAAATAGTGTGGTACTATACACAATTGAATATCATGCAGCCATAAAGGACAAAATTATGGACTTCACAACAACTTGGATGGATATGGAGTCTATCATGCTCAGTGATCTATCACAGAAACAAAGAACTGAGTACCACATGTTCTCACTCATAAGTAGACCCTGAACACATATCATAATACCACAAAAAAGGGATTGGCAGTAGCGGGCCACTGCTGGTAAGGGGAGCACATAACATCAATAAGGGTTCCTGATCCTAATCCAGGTCAAGTGAGGTTCAATGGGAGACCCCAAACTTTGCCTGTACTTAAACCACTTATGTACACAATCCTGACTTATACCCCACAACTTTAAAATAAAATAAAATTAACAAACAGAAAACAAATGGGTCTCACTAACCACTTAACCACTTCTGGACATACAGGAATTATACTAACTTACAGAACTGTATTTATTTATCTTTGTTTTAAAAGAAAGAAAAGAAAGGAAGGAAAGAAGCTGGAAACTTCAGGATGGATGGGGACTTCTCAAAGCAGATGAGGTGCTTATTCAAAGTAATCAAAAGACTTGATGTAAAAACTACCCAGTTTTTGTAAATGTGTTCTACAGTGAGTTAGAATGTGAAGTGCTAAGATAAGTGCTTGGTGCATAGTGAGCATATCTAAATGTTTGTTGTTTTCTACCATCATTATCACCACCACCACCATCATCATCATCATCATCATCTTCATCATATGTACTCTCACTGGGCCTGGTAGAACAGTTGTGTAGAACATCTGGATTTTATCTTTCCACCTTTCTCCTTAACCTCAATCTCTTTCTTTTTTTAGATTGTCCAAGGCTCTCATCTGACATCCTGTTCTCATGAACAAAAGGGAATCCAGTAAGTCATGAGCCCTTTGGTTTGATAGCAATTACTACCAGGAATGTTTAAATTTTAAGAAACTTGAGAAAGGGGAACCAAAGGAAATAAATAACTAATAGTAGAATTTCAGACACTGTGGCTCTACCATGAGGGGAAAATCTGGGAGCCAGGGACACATGCTAGGGCCCCTAAGTAACTGTGCTTCCGGTTCCTGCTTGTACCTTTGCAGAACTTTGTGCAGGTAGAGACTTCTTGTTATTGGAAATGTTAAAGCAACGATGGGGCACCTACAGAGGTGAAAAAAGATCATTTTTGGACTGGGCAGGAGATGAAATTATAGCACCTTTAAGGAACCATCTATTCTAATTTTCAAATATTCTTGAGTAGTGGAGTAGTCCTTGGATTCTGGATAAGAAACCTAGAGTTTTGTTTTCTGTTTTGGCTTTTAGACATCTATGCCTGGTGCAAATTGTGCAGCTGTCTACCGATCCCACTTCCTGAGATTACAGGAGTTATTTCTTTCTGGCAGTCTGCTCTGTCTGGAGTCTCATCATGTTCATTGGCACCAGAGAATTTTAGAGACAGACATAGACATTAGAGAGGAATGGGAGCTAAGAGATCCCTGTCTCTAGACCTATGAGGTGTCATTCGACCAGAGTATCACAGCTGGTTGGCAGGAGATTCAGAGCTAGAATGTGGGTTCTCAGCCAGTGTTCTCTTTATGTCACATCTAATTCCACTGTCTCCTGCAGAGCCGGATCTGAACACGACATGACCAAGGCCCCAGAGCTGTCAGGAGGCAGGATGGATAGTCAAATCTGGGTCCATGGAGTGCAGTGGGACGTGCTGATACATTTCAGCACCATCCCTAACCCAATGGATTCTGCTGTCTTTATCCAGACCGCTCCCTTTTGATGTGTTTGTTTTTTTCTTCACTAAAAGAGCCTTCTATTATGGAGGAATTCAAAGTATTTAGAATTTAGCCATATTTAGTCACTTACGAAGGAGTGTTTTACTCTGTGTGAAACTGTCTAAGAATGTGAAGGTATCTCCTGATTGTCTCCTGATTGTCTCAAAAGGTGATGGAGACAGACAAAGACCTGAGGATTTGGGAAGTGATGGGATTTAGGGCAGCCATGTGGCAGGACAGAAAGGAGAGGAGAATGGAGACAGACACAGACTGGTGCACTTGCATGGAAACTTCAAATGTGAAGGCTTCCCCCCCCACATCTTACCTTATATGTGTATATAGACACATTTCAGTATTATATGTACAAGTCTAAAACAGCAGTCCTTTAAATAAAAAAGCTAAGTGTCCATCAGATTTCTTATAGCCAACCCTGGAGCAGGTTGGAGGTGTTATGCTGTTGCCTTGTTTAATATGACACCCAACCCCCCCAGTCCACCACACATGCATGTACACACACATGTAGTTTGGTGGTGATGGGATAAGTAGTACACCTTCCTTCTCCTCTTCCTCATTTTTCTTCTCTTGCTTCCATCTCTGGGCTCCCACTCTAGTCTTCTCTCCCCTCCTCAGACTTTACTGAATTTTTCTCTTTTCCTCCTTTCCTTCCTCAGTTCCCATTCCCTGTGTCTTCACCTCCAGTAAGTAACTCTATAAGCCTACTCAGTGTCAGACATGGTGTGAGACACCAGGGCAAAGAAATGCAAAAGACAGTTCCTGTGTTGTAGCCATCTATTTCATCAAGATGCCCCCTAGTCTGGTGAAAGAGAACGTTCGGCAAGTACAAGAGTAAGGCTATATGCCCCAAGTCTGGCATATGGAGTGCTAGTTCAGTAAACATTTGTTGATGGAAGTAATTCATAAGTTATGAGATTCTAGTGAAACTAGGGATAGCCATGCTTTGATGGGCAAGGAGTAGGTTGGGAAAGATTCCATTTGAGTGATATTTTTGTTGGACTTTAATAAATGAGTAGGAATTCACCAGGTGCTGGAGGGAGAAATTCATTTCAGAAGAGTGAACACACGCGTGCGTGTGCGCGCGCGCGCACACACACACACACACACACACACACACACACACACACACACACAGAAATGAAAGAGCCTGATATGTTTGAGGAGTTCATTGAGTCTCTCAGGCCTAGGGTATAAGGGGCTGTGGAGGAGGGTGGGCAATGAACCTGGAAAAGTCAGCTGTGGTCAGTGGGCAAAGAGGTAGAGTCGTCACCCTGAGTACTCAGAGCTTTCTTCCAGAGGACAACGCAGACTCGTTAAAGACTAACGCATGGGCGTGACACGACCATATTCGTCTTTTAGACAGACAACTCTAGCAATTATGTGGAATAAGGATAGCATTAAGGGAGAGATTGGATAATGGAGACCTGTCAGGACATGACTTCAGGAGTCTGAGCCAAGGAAGAGGCAGTGGGGATGGAGAGGAGCACATCTGAGCTCATCGGGACCTGGCGAGGCCTGTGGGGGCTGAGGGAAGAGAGACAGGCTACCCCCCTTGAAGGATGAGCTGAAGAGAGAGTCAGCATCAACCTCCCTGAAGAAAACGGGAGGGAGGTGGCAGGGAGGCGATGTAAGTGGTTGTGTATCATTTTGGGTGCGTGTGCAGGGGAAAGAAGGAGTTTGGTTTTAGGCTTGCTAAAGACCCTGCAGAGTATATAGGTGAAGATGGATACCTGAGATGAGGCTCAGGCTGGGGTGTGGGCTCCAGAAACGGATTTGGGAGCCAAATGCAGACCTGTGTTGTTGGGGATGAAGTGAAAACACATCCTGCTCTATACATAAATGTGATATTAGGGATTCTTTTTGTTTTCTTGTAATATTATACCCATTTTTGCAGCTTTCCTATCCCTTCACTTTTCTTTTCCCATTTCCAAGAGCACACAGGTGAATTCTGCCTACGAGTCACCATTCTTGCTGTTTTCTTTTGTTGTCTTCTCTCCCCCAACATCTGGGTCTTTCCAGAAACAGAAAGCACCCCTGGTTTCCCTATCTGGAATGCAGTGGGTGGGTTCTGTGATCAAGCATCTTCCAGTTGGTCTGTTGGCTACTTCACAGTGTCAGGTACTGATGGGAAGGAGGAGATTCCTAGCTAGTCCAGGGAGAAAAAGAGGAGCGATGGAAGAATCTTGACTTGGAGTGACTTGGCTTTTGGAGTCTCACCAACTGCAGCTTGAAAGTATTGGACAAGTTGCTGGCCTGCTCCTGCCAGGTTGGCTAGGAAGTGACATTACTGGATCCTGTCCCCTCTTGGCTCTCAACAGTGACAAGGGAGGCTGTGCGGAGGAGCAAGGAGGCGGGAGCGAGGGAAGGCAGAGCATGGAAAGCCTTTATGAAGGAGGTGGCATCTGGCTTCTCAGCAGAGCACTGGGGACCTCAAGGTGGGAGAACAGGCGGGTCTGTTGGGTGCCTCGGGCTCTGCTCTGGGACTCATGTGCAGGTAGGAGGTGGGCCTGAGCCAGGGCAGCCCAAAGCAGCTTTTTTTGTGACTGGCCTGGCTGAAACCATAGTTTTATGTTCTCCTTTAGCTAAACACCAGTGTTGTCTGCCCTTTAATTCCCTGCATCCTCAAGGATCACAGAAAACTCATGCCTGTAAGTCTCACACATATTAGGTCATGGAGTCTCAGTTGTAAATTGCACGTGCCTCCTTGGGCTCACGTACTCACCTTGCGTAGTCATGATGCTTATTCCTATTGTCTACCCACCTCCCCACTTCCAGAGTGAAGCAGAGACATGAAGCCAGGAGTGAGGCAACACGCATTGGTGGTGAGTAAGAGAGAAAGATGAGCCAATCATTCCACAAAACATTTCTAAATGAGATACTAGATACAACATCTGAAGGCAGGAGCTCACTAAGTGGAGGCCCTTCCATCCTGGCCTTGTTGGGCTCAGAAGGAAACCTGATGAGCAGGGTGAGTGGACTGAATCAGTTGTTGTACATGTGCTTTGTTTCAGGGGGGTGGTCCTTGTTTATGAGAATTGCGCCCCCCAAGGCTGTGCTGTGCACAACCTGTCCAACTGTCCATGGTGACCCTACCTGGGATCTCCTTTTTCTTTTTTCACCCCCCTCGTGTTTTAAAGAACCTTCGCTTGCTGACTGTTGTCTGAAATTCTATGATCAGAACTTTGTTTCAAAAAAGACTTTGATATTTTAAGGTATAAATATTCATGAATGAGAGACATTTTAAAGCTGTTATCAATTATTTTCATCTTAATGTAAGTGAAGACACTGGAAGAAAATTTAGAGGAAGGGAGAGAGGTTGCATGAGCAGAATTAGAGAGAGCAACAGAAAGCATGGTGGCAGTGCATAGACAGGGAGTGTTGAGGGTGAAAGGGGGATGGGTTTGCCAGGAAGAGGGAAGAAAGGAGGAGCTGGGGTTTCCACATGCTGCACCCTACCTCCTAAGTTCACCTAGGTGAAGAGAGCAAGAGCCTACAGCTCACTCAATTTTTTCTTGGCAGAATTAATCAAGTAAATTGCAAACTCCTGAAGTGAGAACTGTGTCATATGTTCTAATTACAAGAGTCTCAAATAATACTGTTCACTCTGGTCTCACTGTGTTGTTATGAGTGGTAATGATGACAGTATTCTTTTATAAATAAGGAGGCATTGGCTGGGCTTGATGGCTTAGCCTGTATTCTCAGCACTTTGGGAGGCCAAAGCGAGTGGATTGACTAGCCCACGGGTTCGAGACTCACCCAGGCAACTTGGTGAGACCTCGTCTCTACAATAAATAAAAAATTAGCTGGGTGTGGTAGCATACACCTGTAGTCCCGGCTACTTGGAAGGCTGAGGCAGAGCCCAGCAGGTCGAGTGCTACTGCACTCCAGTCTGGGAGACGGAGTGAGACTCCAACTCAAAAAATAAAAATAAAAAAAAAAATAAAAAGATAAATAAATAAATAAGGAGACATTTAGCTGACAGCCTCAGAGCGGGGGCTGAGCCCTGGCTTGCTGGCCTGAAACTGCAGCAGTGAGTTAGACTATTTCCTGTTCCTGACCTCTCTCAATCATATAATGTCTGGTGTGGGCCTTTTTGATTTTCAAATATTTTAACAAATTACCTTCTGTGGGAGAAGAGACGTTTCCTCCTTCTTGGGCATGGGCATGCATGAGCTTGCTAGACCTCTAGGAGTTGAAGAGTAAATTTCTGAGGGGCTATAAATCTCCCAAAGTTGTGGGCAGAATTTTGTGTGTGCATGGGCCTGGGCATTTTCAAGGATAGGCTTCCACAGAGTTGATGACATTTCCAAGGCCTCCAGATGGTTAAGAATTGCTGCATTAAGCCGGGGTCAGTGGCTCAGCCTGTAATCCCGTGCCTTGGGAGGCCGAGGTGAGTGGATTGCCTGAGCCTGCGGGTTCAAGACCCGCCTGGGCAACTTGGCGAGCCCTCATCTCTACAATTAAAAAAAAAAAAATCAGCCAGGCATGGTAGCGCGTGCCTGTAATTCCGGCTACTCGGAAGGCTGAGGCAGAAGGATCGCTGGAGCCCAGCAGGGCGAGGCTGCGGTGGCCGGGAGTGGCCACTGCACTCCAGTCTGGGTGACAAAGTGAGACTCCAACTCAAAAAAAAAAAAAAAAAAAAAGAATTGCTGCATTAGAACCCATGTGATCTATACTGATATCCAGTAAGTTAAGTCCCTTTAGTGCCATAGTGCAGAGAGGGAAGTGAAAAGAAATGCAGTGGAAAAAATGTTCTTTTAATACAAATGAAATAGTACTCCTCTGTAATGGGTGTTCTCTATGGTTTCTTGTAGAGGCTCCAAAGACAGTGGATTGAGTCACTTTAGGGCCATCAAGGTAACTGTTGGCTCAGCTTAAAGGTAACTCACTCAATTCTTATAAATTCTGTTTAAACTATAATAGCTCATAAGTGTTCAAGGAGTGTGAGAAGGAGTGCGTGAATCGAAGGAAGATGGGGAGAACTGAGTGTGGTTGGGCTTGTAGCTAGCATGAGCTAGGGTGCACCCAAGGTGTGAGTGAGAATGGGAAAATGGAAATGGACGTGAGATGGTCTTGCCAGAAGAAAGGCAGCTGAGGTCAGAGGAGTTCCCGGGGCTGGGAGTCAACATGAGATGAGTCTTTCAGTCTTAATCCTGTTACTCAGTGATAAAGTGGTCTCTGACAGGTCATTCAAACTCTTTGAGTCTTAGTTTTTACCCAAAGTGGAGATGTTGATAATTCTGATCCCATCTCTCCCCTCCCCAAGTGTTTTTGTGAGGATAAAGTGAGATAATATATATCAACTCATTTACAGATCAAATGATATTTTGCATATGGCAAGTATTTCTATTAGGAGGAAGAATGGGTTGATGGAAGAAGCTATGAAATTGGAGAAATGATGAATTTTATCTTGGAGCTTCATCTAATATGCAGAAAGAATCTAGAGATTGTCCTTTGCTACTGATGGGGTGGAAGTCTGAGGCCCAAGGTCAAGGTCAATCTTAAAACTGTTATTCTGGATGCTGATGGTGATGGGAAAATGGGTAAACTGGGAGGAGTAGAGGATATAGAAGTTTGTCTAGCAGAAAAAACTAGTTGCCTTCTAAATCTCTAGAAAGGAGTTGAGGATTTAGCAGTCATTTCATCTTCATTTTGGGCATTCCCCCTCAACCAGCCTAAAGGCTAAAAACATGCAGCTCTATCCTAAATAGTCAAAAGCTCTGAAGCAATTTGCATTGGGATGTGTGTATATATCTATAAAATAGATGACTGAATCAGGGAGCCTGAGATATCAGGGTGGTGGCTGTTATTTAAGACCATATAAGAAGGATTCAGGGGAGGGGGAAGCAGCTTGAAACTATTATTCATTGAATTTGCCTGGACCAAATCAGGACCCTTTTGTTCTAACCTCCTAGCATTCAAGAGAACAAGCACAGGAATTAGTACCAAAGGGACTTCTTAAATACTTAGAACCAGAGTAAAAAACAGAGTGGGTGGCTTAGAGGGAAAAAACAGAGTTAAATATTTCCTCTGAGCAATGAAGAGTGACCCAGGCCAGGGCTATAATTCATGGGGCCTTAGATGAATCTCAAGCTGCTTCGACTGTCTCTGCATCTGGTAGAGGATCGGCCAAGGGCTGCAGCGGTGGTGGGAGCCAATGGATGATGCCAGCTCAGGCGTTTAACTCTTGCTGGGCCTTCCGAGGGGCTTCCCAAAGCCTGTGCCTTTCTAGATGTTGTCTGCTTTGCTTACCTCTGTGGCAGATTCTGTGAAGAGCAGATGAAACACATCTGGGATTTGTAGTCATCTTTGACAAAGAATGATAAAGATGTAAAGCACAAAAAATGGTAAATTCGTGTCTGTTTTCATGTTGCTGTCTAAAAACCTGATTTAAATCCCAACACAGTAGGCCAATAATTTATACTATTTGATCTGGAGAATTGGGAGACTTCTTTCAGTCGCTTCCCTCCTCATTAAAATCTTGCCTACATTCTAATGCTTATCTCTCTTCCCCCTTCACTTTTTTTTCAATTCTTTTTTCTCCTTTTTTTCTTTTCTCTCATTTTGGAGAGATCCTCTAGAATACTTGATTTTATAGGTAGGCAGAAATCGTCATTGGTCCTGATAATGGTGTATAATCAGGATCTGAAAGAAGTGAAATCCAAGTCTCTAAATCTTATCCTGTGGCTGCCTCCTTCTGGCCTCAGTGAATCTCCTTTATGGGCTGATCTTATACCTGAAACTCTTGCATCTACCTGACTCAGCAGTCAATGCTTGCTCTGGGGACTGTCATGGAAACGGATATAAAAGGAAAGGAAGCTCTCATTTGATGAATTCCAAGTCCAGTGTGGCTGTAGGCCAGTCTCAGAAAAAGGGTTTACCACAATTAGCAAAGGGCAGACCAGTTCAGATGGAATGTGCCTATGCTAGAAACAAAATGGACACATGCCAAAAAGAACTAAGAAAAAAGGAGTAGTCAGAGCCATGTGAGTTAAATCAAGCACCTTCCTATAGGAGGTGAGTGTTATATAAGCAGGCACAGATGAGGCTGAGAGGGCATTCTGTATGGGAAAAATGGCTTACATAAACATGCGTGAGGAAATAACAGCTTCTGAGCAGAAGCAGTCAAACTAATTAATTTAGCTAGAGTCAAGTTTTTAGGTATAAAACACAGGGAAATGATTTCATGAGATGAATATAGCAGCTGGCTGGTAGTCTTAGATGAGAAACTTTCTCTGGACCTCAGCTGCCTCAACTATAGAATGAGGCTACTGGGTAGGTGGTGAGGGGGCTGTGTTAAGGTTTCTGTCAGAGAATTAACAATTCCAGGAGCTGTGTTTTGGTCACTCAACTCTATGAGACAGCCTTATCCTCATTTTAGAGATGAAGTATCTGTCCAAAATTTTACAGACTGAGTGATAAAGCTTAGATCTGAATCGAGTCTATTTATTCACTCAGTCTCCACAGAGAGCCCCCGTGAGTCCAGCACTGTCAGGCTCTGGGGGAAACATTAGTGAATGAGACAGAGAAGGTTCTGCTCTCATTCTAGTGGAAGGAAGTCAGTCAATAAAAAAGTAAAACTCCGAGTGGACAAAATAGGTTTAGATAGAGGTAAATGTGATTGAAAAAAGAAAAAAGCATGCTAGCATGGTTGTGATTTGCGATTTTAGATTGGGTGGCTCAGGAAGGCCCTTCTGAGGAGGTTGTACTTGGGCTGAGACCTGAAGAGCATGGAGAGGTCAACTTCATTGGTGAAGGGCATAAAGACCAAGCCAAGGGAGCTTAGATCAATAGATGGTCTAGGCTGCAGTCATTCTCTAGGTGGGAGAGGAGGGTTGCTTTTCGCTTTCATTTTTTCATTCTCATATTTGACAGAGAGCAGATTTTTATTTCCCAAGGATCTTAAGATCATGGAGGACAGGAGAAGCAAGAGTGTTGCAGTTGTGGAGTCCTAGTATGGAATTGGACTGTGGAGCCATTGTGGAAGTCCCTGAACAGAACCGGGAGAGGACATACCCACTAGCTGTCCTCCCTACCTTGTTAGGACTACCAGAAAACTTCAGAAGGTGATGATGGTAATCACCTTGGAGGGCCCAGTAAAAGTTTGGTGGTGGTAGTAGTAATAGCTGTGGTCATAATATTAATAGCTAATAAGAACACTGAAGATAATAGCTAATTAAATAATATTTAAGAAACCTTTTTAAAAAAATATACCAAGCACTGCATGTACTTTGGAAGCATCAAGTCATTGAATCCTAAAAAACCCAACCAACACAACCAACAAAAACAAAACTCACTGGATTCTCTCAACAACTATAGGAGGTGACTAGAATTATTGTCTCCACTATAATAACGAGGAAAATGAGGCTTAGAGAGGTACAGTAACTTTCCTGAATTGCACAATAAAGACCTGGCGGCTGGACCTACACAGGGCCCTCTGACTCCGGGCTCTTAATCATCCTACTATGTTACCTTCTGTAGGCCTCCACTGAATAGTCCTATAATATTAGACCTGGAAGTGATCTTAGATATTATCTAGACCAGAGATTTCTGATGCTGTCCTCTGACTGAAGACCTGTGATCTAGGATAATCCTTTCTCTTTTGACAGATGAAGAAATGCAGAGTCCCAGAATCAAGTCAGTGATAGAAATGGAGGGTCAACCCTGGATTTTCCTCACCTCTACTCAAGTGCTCAGCATAATCCTTGATCTTCAATTCCTAGTTAGGAGCTCTTGGCAAAAATGATTGGATGGAACTACAGGTTTCCAAGAAGGGACAGGCAGGCATTAAGTCAGGCCTTAATATGATAATGCATGTAAAACACTTGGTTCAGTGCTTAGCACATAGTAAGTGTGCAATACATGCTAGTGCATTTTAGCAAGTCCACTTGACCAGGTTCTTTGCTCAGGGGTGAGAATAGTCAGGCTTTGATTGGAGTAGGGGAAGTCATAGGTAAGGAGAGGGCTTCATCTTCCTGGGCCTGCCATCTTGACTGACATGCTGAAGCCCTTGCCAGAACCCATTGGTCACAGTGAAAGTAAAATGTCGTTGGAAATCTTGCAACCCAGTATTAAAACTGCTGGTTGTAGGAAAACAATCTCTTGCCCTAAATAAATGACTTCTCATTGCCCTTGGTTGTCTGAGTATCTCTTTAATTTTAGGCCCTCTTTGAACACTCAAACACACAGGGCCTTTCTAAACTTGAGCTCCCTCTCTCACACACAGTCCTCCCATATGTGTACTATCCCTTTCATTTACAGAGCATAAACACCCGTCTCTTACTCATTCGCATAATGACTTTCAGCTCCTCATGTCTCTTCAAGGGGAGGCCTCAGTAGAATTATGGGCACATGAGCCATCTTCCTGTTCCAAGACCCCAGGGGACTCTCCAAAGAGTGGGTCCTTTATGGGGAGAAGATAATGGGCAAAGAGTGCTCTTCAGTGATGGACTAGTACCAGCTCTTTCCTTTGACAATAGTTTACTTGAGAAACTGCTTCCCTAGGAAAATTCCAAAATTCTTCCACACCACCCCTTTAATGCTCAAGATCATTGCATATCTCTCTTGTTGTCTCCTCTTGCAAGTTCAACTCAGAGCCATTCTTGAAAGATTTTCTAGGTGTTGGGGAGACTAGGAAAGCCTCCTTTCTCTTCCTGCCTTTCTTCCTTGTCAGAGAAAAAAATTGATTCTGCAGAGAGATAAGGAAGATCTTGAGGCCTAGAACCTGAAATAAGGCTCCTTGGGCTTTTCTCTAAACTAGATGAGAACTTAGGGACCGATTGTATCGTCACCTGATCCATACCCGGCCTCCCATGCCTATGCCCTGTTCAATACTTGGTCAGGGATCAAATGAGAGAATCTCATGGTTGAGGCACTGTCTGATTTTTCTACTGTCCACCAGTCCCTCGATCCCTTCTTGGCAGGAAGATAACCTCTTTCTTTTGCACCTGTAGCCCAAGCACCTGCTTCCCACATCTTTGCCAGGAAGGCAAATGTGTAACAAGTGCCCTTCTTTCCTCCCCAAGCCCTCATTAGTAGCATCTGCCTATTCAGGTGGTATAAATACTTCCACCAGGACCTATTTCAAACACCCCTTGTAACATCCCTGACAGGGAAGATGCAGAGGAGCGCACCCCTTCTTACTTCCTTCATATTTCCACCTCCCTGTGCTCTTTTTTCTGGGAAGTGCTTGTCATCCTAGAGGGTTGGTGGTTCTAGTGGCTCAAAGACCATAGATAATAGTCAAATACTTAGGAAGTGATGGGTTTTGTTAAAAAATGTAACTTAAGTTCGTATAATTAAATTTTTAGTGATGGCTATGTTTAACAGCTGGCTGGCAAAATTCCTGAAAATCAAATAGTCTGCACCAGCCCCTCTAGCATCCCGTGGCTCCAGGGCCAACCGTGGGCCTAGGCAGTCCTGGGTTTGAGAAGGGCTCTCCTCTTCCTGAGAAATGGCTTTTCTGGCAATAGGTCATCTACAGGGGAATTCTGGATTCTGGGTCTTTTAGGGAACTCTGTGATTAAGAAACGGCAAGGATGTTGCAAGAGGAGGGATGCAGTCAGCTTGGGCCAGAGGTCAGCAGTGGGTCTTCATTCCTGACTGCTGATCTATGCTGCCTTGAGATCAAGGCTAAGACCCAGAGAGCCGACAGACGTTCCCCGGGGCAGAAGTAACCGATGTGTAGGGCCACGGGGCGTAACCGAGGGCAAAACGTGAACTGAGATTCCAGCGCTGGTTTCTCTGGCCAGCCCACGCCTCCTGCTCAGTTCAAGGCCACTCCCTCCCCGCCAAGTGGCTCACAGATCTGGAGGCGTGACCGAGTTCTCTGGTGGCCCCCGGAGGCTCCGGGCTGCGAGCTCTGTGAGGCTGGGAGGGGAGCGAGGGGAGGGGCGCGGACTGGGCAGTCCAAAGAGGAGGGGGCCTTTAATAGGCTCGCCCAGAGCCTGGTTTGCTGCGCTGCGAGTGGCGGTTGCTCCGAGAAGCCGCCCGGCACCTCCCGCTAGCTCTCAGCTGCAATTTTCGTCCCTGCACTTGACAGCGATCGTACTTCAGCTCCCAAGGCGCGCTTTGCTTGGAAAGGCACAGGTAGGAGGCGCGGGCTGCCGGGTGCACGCTCGCTGCTCTGGGAGGAGTCTCCCTCCCTTTGCTCTCCTTTCTAGGAGCTGCCCGCTGTCCCGGAGGTTGGTGGTGCCAGCGTGCGACCGGGGAGACCGGTCCGCGGCCGGGGAAAGCTCAGGGTGCGCTGCCCCCGGCGCCATGCTTCTGCTGGGCATCTTAACCCTGGCTTTCGCTGGGCGACCCGCTGGCGGCTCCGAGCCAGAGCGGGAGGTGGTCGTTCCCATTCGGCTGG
>NW_007247249.1:374835-556330 GCF_000164805.1 Carlito syrichta | reverse complement strand
CCGCCACCGGCCGCCACTACTACCGATCGGGTCCCGAGGACTCCGGGGATCAGGGACTCATTCTTCAGATCACAGCATTTCAGGAGGACTTTTACCTACACCTGACGCCGGACGCCCAGTTCTTGGCACCCGCCTTCGCCACGGAGCATCTGAGTGTCCCCCTCCAGGGGCTCGCCGGGAGCTCCACAGACCTACGACGCTGCTTTTACTCCGGGGACGTGAACGCCGAGCCAGACTCGTTCGCCGCCGTGAGCCTGTGCGGGGGGCTACGCGGAGCCTTCGGCTACCGAGGAGCCGAGTATGTCATCAGCCCGCTGCCCAACGCCAGCGCGCCGGCCGCGCAGCGCAACAGCCAGGGCGCGCACCTCCTTCAGCGCCGGGGTGCCCCGGGCGGGCCTTCCGGAGACCCCACCTCTCGCTGCGGGGTGGCCTCGGGCTGGAACCCCGCCATCCTGCGGGCCCTGGACCCTTACAAGCCTCGGCGGGCGGGCTTGGGGGAGAGTCGCAGCCGGCGCAGGTCTGGGCGCGCCAAGCGCTTCGTGTCTATCCCGCGGTACGTGGAGACCCTGGTGGTGGCGGACGAGTCGATGGTCAAGTTCCACGGCACGGACTTGGAGCACTATCTGCTGACGCTGCTGGCCACCGCAGCGCGACTCTACCGCCACCCCAGCATCCTCAACCCTATCAACATCGTTGTGGTCAAGGTGCTGCTTCTCGGAGACCGTGACACTGGGCCCAAGGTCACGGGCAACGCGGCCCTGACTCTTCGCAACTTCTGTGCCTGGCAGAAGAAGCTGAACAAAGTGAGTGACAAGCACCCCGAGTACTGGGACACCGCCATCCTCTTCACCAGGCAGGTGAGTTGACCTGCCGCCTCTTTGGACCCAGGTGGTCCCGTTCTCTTAGGGTCATCGCCCTTAGCGCTCCAAATCCCCTTTGTGCCGCGCAGTGCCTCCCGAGTTTAACTTTCATGGATCTCTTCCGACTCCAACTTTGGAGCTTCCAGGGAGAGCCCAGTCCTAGGCTCCACGGAGCCCCGGTTCACGTGCATCCGGGCCGCTGGAAGAGCGCCGACTCTTTCCGAAGGTGTTGGTCTTGCGCGGCCAATCAGCGCTTCCCGGACCAGGCGCCGAGGGGCCGGAACCCAGGAAGTTTCCGCCCCGCAGTCGCAGTTTGTGTCCAAGGCCGACAGGAGGCGCTACGAGGATGGTGTTGGAGAAGGCGGGAGCGGTCCGCCCTAGTGTATGGGGCGTCTAAGTCCTCTCTGACACCCCTTCTCAGGCTTCCTTTAACTGACCGTAGAGTTGGAAGGTGATGCAAGGTCAGCGCCTGCTACATTTCTCGCGGTAGCAGGTTGTCCTCTCTCTGTTCTGGGCTTGGAAGACCTAGATTAGGACGGCGAGGGTGGGGTGGGGGTGGAGTGGTCTTTGGGTTGTTTGGTGAGTAGCACTAAAAGGGCAGACTCAAGTACCGGGAGCATCCCCTCTCCATTGCAGCTTCTCTGCTGGGCCAGAGCAGGCAGTTTAGTTAGGTCAGCTATTTGGAGTCGGGAACGTTTCACTTGGAGTTTCCTTTGGAGCTGAGGTGGGAAAGTCCCCACCAATCTTCCCATGCTCTTGCTATATGCCCAGATGTATTCTACCCATCAGAGCAGTCAAGGTTGCTCCTGCTCCCAGCTCACTGATTCCTATGACTACATTTGACTGCAGGGCTCCAGATTCTGCCTTTGCTGGGGTGGAAGTAGTGTGAGCTTAGTCAAGAGCATTTGGAGACTTCAGGGTTAGAAGGACACTGGGATGAGAAAGATGGACACAGACCAGGAAAGCAGCCCTGCCTTCTGCAAGTCTTTACGTAATATTCTGTCTCAAACCATGGATCTGTGAACATTTAGATTCATATGGGTGTTGGAGTGATTGGGCACTGTGAGGTTTTTGGATTCTTGAGATTTCTCAGATACAGGAGACTGGGAAGAAAAGGGTCATCCAAGTGACTGGCTTCCTCTGATTTTGGGGCTGTGACTTGAATCTGTGCCATTATCTTGTTTTGTCATTATCATAGCCAGAGCATTCTGAAGATGGCACTGAGTTCTTGGTTATCTCTGGGACTCTAACTCTCCGCTGCTTTCAAGTGGCCATTCAAAGCTGGACTGGCGCTCACGGGCTGGAGCGGGAGTCTTCCACAGTAACCCATTTGGCACAGCTAGTCCCTTCCTGGAGTTGAACTTCCTCCTTTCCCAGCCTTCTTCTCCTCCCACCACCTGGTTTCTCTGGGGAGGTCTTTGGCCTGAATCTGTTTCCTTGTGCTCATTCTTCCAACTGAGGTCTGTTGAGCTGCCACTGCCCAGCCCCTACAAGCACTGCCTGAGTCAGAGGGAAGCTGCGAAGGAGGTGGCTTCGACCTCTGCACACAGACCAGCTCAGCTGTCAGATTGCTGGGGTTTGAAAAAAAGCAAAGGCCAAGAACAGGACATCTTAATGGGCAAAGCAGCTGCTGCCCCATCCGCTACCTGGGATGCCCCTGTGGAGGTCACTCAAAGGCTCCAAAGTAGCAGATCTCAGTCTCTGCAGCCTGACGGTTAAGGCTGGCTTTTGGAACCAGCCCTGGGAAGAGGACTCCTGCTGGGAATATGGGCCATGGCATCAGAAGGATCCCGCCTTTTGAAGAAGAAGCAATTAAACAGCGTGACAGCTTCTGTTTCTCAGTGGTGCTAGACCCCTAGGGGCTATGTTGTTCATGCATAATGGGTACAAGATGCATGACCATTGGGTCAGAAGCAGTGATGTGCAAGCTGTGACTTTTAGAAGCTGTCCTTCCCTTAGGCGTCTAGAGGGCAAAGCCAGAGAGTGGGGCGGCTGTGTTGGCAGGTCCATCGACAAGGTATGTGCTTTATGCTTTAGAGTAAACATCTTTCCCCCATCTCCTCGCTAGCACAGACTTCAGGGCCTGCTGCATTCTGAGAGTCTTAGGAACTTCTCATTCCTGAACTCCCTGGAGGCAAGGTACAGTATTCCATGAGAACACAATCAAACAGCTGCTTCTTCTAGTCTAAAGCAGATGTCGTCTCCAGAAACCTTAGCTGTCTGGAAAGGAGAATACAGTGATCATACAACAAGTATTTTGACAATTTAAGGAGTTGACTTGAGACCCAGAATAAGTTCATGGAGAAAAGTGCATATCTGAAGCTTCCAGGCTCGTAACAGCAGGGTAAAGTCAGCACAAGATTGGAACCAGGATCTGTGGAGAATTAGAGCCAGGGTCTTTCTTATTTATTTCTGTGAAGAGAAAAGTTTCTTTGTCTTCTTGGTGCATTGGGCAGAAGGAACCAGTTACTTAATGCCGAGACTTGGTAGGCTGTCATTCACTGAGACTTCTGTCTTCAGGCCCAGTGTCTCTGCTGTTTGGGTAACCCTTTGTGGTAGCATGGCTTTCATTCATTTATTCATCTGTTCTTTTAATATTTGTTGAGCATATCATTTCCAGGTACTATCTCAGGCTGTGGAGCTACAAGTATTAATAAGATGTGGCCTCCGGCCCCAGGAATTCACTGTGTGGTGGGAAGCCCACCAGACAATAGCTAATTACAATGTAGTATGCTAACTGCCAGACAAGGCATGGAGCCTTCTCCATGGGAAGCCCCGTGGGGTGGGAATATTCCCATTGATGCTGGAGCTGAGGAAACCCTCCAAAGGATGGGACAGTAGAAGAGGTATGGGGCTGGAGAGCTGGGGGGATGGGGAAGGAAGTTGTTTTATACATTGTCAGACGCCCTCTTCTTCCATGCCACCATCTGTTTTGCTGTTTGTGACATTTCCTCCTTTAGACTGACTTTGTTTGTTTGTTTGTTTGTTTTTAGGGCTCTAGCTTATGGTTTTCCTACCTGCTTCTTCATTTATTTTTTTGTTTCTGTTGCTTTTAGTGTCATTTTATGTTGTTCCCTTTCTTATCTCCTCTCCCTCTTTCCTTCCATGCCCTCACCTTCTTCTTTGGGGATCATTCAGACAGGATCTTCATTGTCTTCCTTTCTTTTCCTCCTTTTCCCCTCTGACGTTTGTCCTCTCAACAGTCCTGAGCTTGGTGCTATCTTTTTGTTTTGGTCTTGAGCAGTACCATGTTTCATAGGGGAACGTCTATACCACGCAAAGCGACAGCATCCTGGAACCTCATGTGAAACTAATGCCAGTTCTTTCAATAATAAAGCACTTGTGACAGGGCAGTGAAATTTAGTGTTCTGTTTTTTAAAAAGTTAATAATGAAATGATATTATATATGTTACATATATATCCCAATATAATAAAAAATGATCATGATATCATGCAGATATTTTTTGAAGTCAGGCAAGATATTAGAAGAGAGGGACCATTGGTAGATTTGGTGTTTAACAGTCTGTTTTTCTTGGTCACCAAGTGGAAATGCAACACTACTTCTGGGAGGAAGGATGAACGGAAGGATGGGAAGGGAGAAAGGAAGGAGTAGAGAATGATTGTTCCCTGTCTTGTGGGGTGAGTGCTCTCTGTTTTTCCTGCTTACACCAAATAAGTAAGCCCGATATTAATGTTGCAAGATGAGGGCATAAGGTTGGAGGGAATCTTTCCCTTTTTCTTTTTAAACTTCTGGTTTAGTCAGCAAGGCAAGTGAGGTTTTCTCCTTCCTTTGGTCTTGGTCTCTCCCTGCCTTTGAACTTCTCTGTTGTTGTGTTTCCCTACCCCCTCTCCCCATCTTGCCTTGACACCCTGACTTGGTCACAGTCATGTGACATCATGGGAAAAACACAGGCTTGGAGTCAGGCAGAGCTGAGTTTGAATCTGGGAGCATGCACTTCCTAGCAATAGACTTTGAGTGAATCAGCGATGTGAGCTTCACACTCCTCATCCTTAGAATGAGGATAATGATGATGATATGGTACCTGACTTATGAGCTGTTGCAAAGATAAGTTACTGAGTGGTCCACAGCAGGCACCCAATTATGGCAGTTCTTATTATCACTACCTTAGTAGTCACTCAGCTTATGTTTCTTGTTGTTGTTGAGTAATTACTTACAGATCCCTTGCCAGAACTGAAATGTGGGATAGCCCTGATTTAAAACATTCTGTCCCACTGCCCTTGCAAGTATACCTAACACTTGTCTGATTTCATTTTCCTGTTTTTGTGTGGAAACTATGGATACCAGCATTTGCTAATTCCATGGATGTGTAAACTCCTTCTAGGCAGGGACCTCTTTGTGTCTTATAAGTCCCTACATGGGCCCCTGCAAGCTGTCCATTCAGCAAGTGATCATGGAAGGAAGGCACAGACAAAAGTACAAGGACCGCCTGTAGCTATGAGTGCTGAGGTAGCTCACCTCCCTTTCTGGGGATCATTAATCCAGCTTTCGAGGCTGTCGGGCTGCAGGTTTGGGAGAGAGAGTCTTAGGTTCTTCTGGCATTTCATTTTGGCTCTCTGCCATCAGATTTTGCCCTGGAGAAAGGAGGGGCCCCAGAGAGGAGTGTGTTTAATCCACCTTGGAGTCAGCAGACAGGGTGCACAGCAGGGACGGGGGTCAGTGTGTCAACGCAGGTGTGGGGCAAGAAGCCAGGAGCTTGCTTGGCCAGTGAAGCGCAGACACCGCAAAGAGCATTCTCAGCACTTAATCCTGCCTCTCCCTCTCCCCAGGATTCTCCCCACTCAGTGTCAACCAGCATTAGCTTGAGCTGTAGGGAGAGGGGAGAACGGGTGAACAATCTTTCCCTCTTGAGAGTCCCCAGCCCCTTCATCAATGGGGCAGAAGACTACCAGATGCAGTGGGGAACCATGGTGAGGGCTCAGCTCTGAGACTGCACTGCCTGGGTTAGACCCTCACTCTGCCCTCTTCCTGTCTGTCTAACCTTGTGTTTAGGGTGTGACCCTGGGCTAATTATACTTACCTTCTCTGGGTCTCTTCTGGAAGAGGGAGTCTGATAATGATATCTTCCTTCTAAAACTATTGTGGGTTAAGTGAGGGAATACAGTGAAAGCTCTTGGGACAGGCTCTGGGCACACAGTAATGAGTCAATAAATGTTAGCTGGTAGCATTGCATTTGTAGGTACTCTCTTTTGAAGTGATGATTTTTAGAGGAGATTTAGTCTTCCTGCAAGCTTTGGGTTCCTCTTCTTCCTCATTGAGGTAATTCCTGTTGTTTTGATTACCTCAGTCTCTTGCAATAATACCATTTTGTACATCTGGAGAGATTTTTATGCCAGTGAAATTGAATCTGGCTGTAGAAGTAACTAACCTTAGTCACATTGCCCAGGCAATTGCTTAGAATGTATTTCTTCTAGCAGAGCGAGGCTCTCCCATCTGTGGAGTTTACAAATAGAAATAGATTTAGGGCTGGACATGGAAATATAGTGATGTGTGGCAGAGATATTGATGGGAAACAAGTTAAAGGGGCAGTAGTAACACTAGCACAGGGTGCATTTCACTGGTACTTACGGTACCCTAATCTGTGCAATAATGATTTAGACTAAAGAACTCTGCTTTGGATTCAGAATCCCATTCTTTGCTTAATAGCCAGGTGGTCTCGGGCATGTAATCTCAACTCACTGAGCCTCAGTTTTCTTACCTGCAACACAAGAGGACAACTCTGAAGTTCCGGGTGTGGTAGTACTTGGATGCTGTGATGTGTTCATGAAGGTGGGCCCTGGCTTTCATCCTTAGAACTTCAATGGACGCAGGAAGTTGACTACAGGAGAACACATATATCTCCTGCCATGTAAAAAACATTAATGTGCTTGATTTTTTATGGGTTCTTCTCTCTTTGTATTGATGGAAAACACCGAGCGTCTCAGTACATGCCTGGGAAATGAGAGGAGGTGGGAGGGAGGTCCGTAGGGAGAGCAACTGGTGAGAATTGTGGTGGGAGTGTATATGGAACAACATTGACAAACTCAGATTGGATCACTGCAATATATTATCCTTATTTATTTATTTAAATCATTGCTCCAGTCAGAAATTATTTTATAAGAAGGGACAGTTAGAAAAGAGTAGTACAGGCCAGGCTTGGTGGCTCAACCTGTAATCCCAGCTCTTTGGAGGCCGAGGCGAGTGGATTGCCTGAGTCCGTGGGTTCGAGACCCGCCTGGGCAACTTGGCGAGACCTCATCTCTACAATAAATCAAAAACTAGCCAGGTGTGGTAGCGTGTGCCTGTAGTTCCAGCTACTTGGAAGGCTGAGGTGGAAGGATCGCCAGAGCCCAGCAGGGCGAGGGAGCGTACCACTGCACTCCAGTCTAGGTGACAGAGTGAGACTCCAACTCAAAAAAAAAAAAGAAAAGAAAAGAATAGTCCAGGAAGATTAGGTTCTTGGGTCATCTGGAAAAGCAGCTGCAACTACCAAGTGAAGTGGCAAATTGCCAGAAATAGTGAGACAGGTAGGGGCTGGGCTGGGAAATACCTTCACCCTCTAGGAGGAAGAAACCAGAACAGTTTCTGTTTTCTGGAGACAAGCTCCTGAACTGAAGAGGTTAAGGCAATTTGAGTGTTTCTGAGTTCTTTCCAGAAGGGTGGAGATATTTGATGCCACAAGTGAGGCACCACTGGGCTCCGGTACAAGTGCTTGTAGGCGTTCAAAGCACTAAGGCCCGGTGATTCCTCACTGAATCCCTGACGGGGGGAAGAGAGACAGGCAGAGCCTCTGACCCCAAACAGCTGCATCTTCCCACAGTGAAGACACTATTACTGCAGGATGGCGGGTCTCAGCTACACCCTCACCCTCAGGAAATTTGCTGGCTTTTTCCTTGTTCCTCTTGTTTGATCCAGGGAAACCGGGATTTCTTGATGGAAAGAACAGGTCGCTCCTGGCCAAGAAGGGCCTGCAGCTGCATGTCTTTGCTCCAGAGAGAATCCACCTTCCCTGAGAGGAAGAAGGCTTTTGGCTGTAAGGACTTCCCAGCTACAGAGGCGGCTATGGGGCCAGCTGAGTTCCAGCAGCCCTCCAGATCCCAGTCTGGGGTCTCAATCCGGTGTAGCTGTTTCAGAGGAGCAGGATGGGGGGACAGGACTCTGAATCTCTATGTGGGTGACCTTCACTTTTTTGTGTGTGAATGCTGTCAACTACATGATTTGAGTTAGTAGACAAAACATTCGTAGGGGTTTTTTTCATTCTAAAAGCATATGTCTGTGGGGTTCCTTTATAACCTGCAGGGCCAGAAGGGGCTAAGTACCCTGGGATTGGGGAAGGGGCAGAGGCTTAAAGCATCGGACAGTTCAGGTTCTAGTTGAGAGTTGGCCCTTCCCCCGAACAGGAAACTGAAGCCCCAAGGAGAGAAGGGGCTTGACCCAAGTCACACATCTACTTAGTGATGGGGCTAGGACCAGAATCTAGGCTTCTTGGCTCTTATTCCTGTGCCCTCTCTGTCTTACACAAGGCCAGGAGTGGATGTGCAGGGAAGTACATAGCAGTGGGATGTACCTGCCCCACAGGCGCCCCTGCAGGCTGTAATCACTAGGCTAGAACTTCCAGAGACCTGGCCTTTGTAGGGTCCTGTACCCAGGGACGTATAGGACCCATTGCCCATCCCCTCCTTCACCGTCTCCTTGCATGAATCTTTTTTTTTGAGTTGGAGTCTCACTCTGTTGCCCAGACTGGAGTGCAGTGGCTGCTCCCGGCCACCACAGCCTCGACCTGCTGGGCTCCGGCGATCCTTCCGCCTTAGCCTTCCGAGTAGCTGGAACTACAGGTGCACGCTACTACGCCCAGCTAATTTTTTGACTTATTGTAGAGATGAAGTCTCACCAAGTTGCCCAGGCGGGTCTCAAACCCACGGGCTCAGGCAATCCTCTCACCTCAACCTCCCAAAGGCACAGGATTACAGGCTGAGCCACCGAGCCCAGCTCCTCGCATGAATCTTCATCCTTTTCTTTCTCATCCTGTCCCCTTTCCCCCCATTTCACAAACTGACCCGTATTGCCCAGCGGTCATGCTCTCTAAGCTGCTGATCAGGTGAACCTCCCCTCCCAAGTTTTGACAGTGGCTATTTTGTAGCACTCTAGGGAAGAAGAACTTTCTGGGAGAGTGAGTCTTTGAAGAGGAAGGATATTGGGAAGAGAGGCATTTGAGGTCTCCCATGGGCTTCCCAGAAGTGGAAGAAATACCCTGGTACAGGCAGCAGACCAGGGCTGAGCTTGCATGGAGCCCGCCGCTGACTCTGGGGCACCTGGGTTCAGGCTGGTCACCCTCAGAATAACTGCTAACTCATTAGGAGGTGTGACTGTCACCTGACCATGGGAAGCCAAGTTTGACTACTCAGGTGGTAAACTTCTGAGTGCTTTGGATTAGATTTTGCTGATTTTCTGTACTATGACCACTTTCCTCCCATGCCCCCAGCTCCACTCACTGTGCTGCTGCCCCCCTTTACCCATACCAGCATATGCACACTTACACAGACACTCACACACACACACATGCACAGGCATGCACAGACGTGTACACACAGACACGCACACATGTGCACACACAAGACATGAACACATATGCACAGACATATAGCCCTAAAGAGAAACAAAATTGAGAACAGCTCTGTGTGTGTGTTTAGGCGAGCCCATTGGAGCTCTTTCTCCTGAGTGTTAGCTCAGTAGTTGCTGGGCAATTAGCTGTGACATGTTGAAAAGAGCACTAAATGCCCACTCAGGACCTCAGCACATGTTTCTGCACTGTGACCTGAACCTTTCTGAGCTTCAGCTTCTTTGGTGGAAGGTGGCAATAGTAGTCATTATTTCAGCAGAATGTTGTGAGGATTAAACTGGGGGAAACATGCAAAGCTCATGCACAGTGTCATGAACTTAATACATCATGGCAGTGATGAGCTATGAGCATAAGACTCAGTTTCTACCTTTGATAAACAGATATGTGAATATATCTGCCTCTTAAGACTGTTGTGAGGATTAAATGAGGTGATTGATTACACATTAGTTTCTTATAAACTGTAGAATGCCTTTTGCAATAAAGGCAGCGATGTCATGAAGACAGTACTAGTAGCACTGATTCATCACGTCTTCTCCAGAGGTGCAGAATGTTCACAAGTGTCTTATCCTATTTCCAACTCCTGGACTCTCAAGATATCCACCCTAGAAGCCCCGTTCCACCTTTCTTCATCCCCCAGAGATACTTCCTATCAGAATTTGTTGCTAGAAGCCCTAGCTTCTGCAGCAAGTCAAGCTTTAGTACAAAAAGAGGGACCTTCCTGTTAAGAGACAATCTATTTAATTTAGCTTTTCCTCTTAGCAGCCATTGAACCTGTGGTCCCCTGGAACTTCTGTAGCCAACTGAACTGTGTCTAGATGGTGGTTTGTAATTGCCTCACTCTGTTTCCTCCCAGCCCAAGAAAGCCAGATCTCTGGCATGGGTGGGCCCTTGGCTGGTGACTTTTTGGCTGAGAATCTGAACTTAATTCATGGTTGTCCAAAAGGCAGCCCAGCAAGGACCAAGGCTGTTCAAAGTTGACTCTGAATGGGAAACATGGTTGCCTTCCACCCCCACTTGCCTTAGTGAGCCATGACCAGAACCTTACCCTGCTGTGGGAGTCACTATTTTTCTGGTCTGGAAGGCCAACTCTATATAAAGCAGTGGCCCTTGTAATTTAATTTTGTACCTCCTAATTTTCTCGTAGAGGACCCCTCTGGGTAGATTTGGGCAGAATCTTCTTGGTGAGTCATGCAACTTTCTTCCTGAGGCCTCCTCACTCAGTCTGCGTTGGTTCCATGAATAGCCCCACAACTCCCCTAGGAGAAAGGGCTGGGCTGAAAGGCACTGGGCCTGGTGAGGGTTGGAATGAGATGAGCTGGAATGTCCCATAGGATGCCATTTCATCCCTTCAGATCCCTTCTGTCACTGTCTCTGATGTCAGTCTGGCTTCTGCTTCTTCCCTACCTGGCAGGACCTGTGTGGAGCCACTACCTGTGACACCCTGGGCATGGCCGACGTGGGCACCATGTGTGACCCCAAGAGAAGCTGCTCTGTCATCGAGGATGATGGGCTGCCATCAGCCTTCACAACTGCCCACGAGCTGGGTAAGTCTGGAGGGGCTCCCCTCTGAGGTCTTTCTTGGTTTGCATGGAGTGCTCTGGAAGATGGGAAGACATATGTTTTAACACCCTCATGTCCTGAAGTCTTAGTGACCATTTCTTGGGGGCAAGGTCTGCCTTGGCAATGACTTTGTCTTACTCTTTCTGATTGCCCCAGCCCCAGTGGCCAGTGGTGTGGTCTGAGTACCTCTGCAGAGTGTCTCATCACTTAGGCACTGTGGGGGGAGAATATGTTAACAACAAAGGGACACACTTCTGTCCTCAGGGAACCCACAGCCTCAAGGAGGGGACAGAAAACACAAGAACACGATCTTGAGGACATTTGCAAATCTGTCTATTGAAAGTGTTGACACAGCTTTCCAACTCTTCCCACTACCATGCCTTTCTTACCCCCCCACACCTTCTCTGGGTAGCTCTGTCCTCCTGCCCTCTGAGTCCTCTTGCCTCATCCCACAGGCCATGTGTTCAACATGCCCCATGACAATGTGAAAGTATGTGAGGAGGTGTTTGGGAAGCTCCGAGCCAACCACATGATGTCTCCGACCCTCATCCAGATTGACCGCACCAATCCCTGGTCAGCCTGCAGTGCTGCCATCATTACCGACTTTCTGGACAGCGGGCATGGTAAGCCAGGTTGGCAGAGAGGAATGAGGCCAACTTGGAGGGGACTTCGCTTCTGTCACTGGTAGAGGTGCTCACCTGCTCTCTGGGCTGTCCTCTGTACCTAAGGTGTGCATAGGCCCTAGGAGGTGGCTCTACATGGGTCCATTTCAGTTGCCCCTTGGTTCATTCTCTCCCTATCATTTAGATTCTAGGTTAGCCAAACCTCACCTTTCCAAGCTTGTCCTAATAAATACCCTCTGCTCTCTGCAGGTGACTGCCTCTTGGACCAACCCAGCAAGCCCATCTCTCTGCCCGAGGACTTGCCAGGTGCCAGCTACACTCTGAGCCAGCAGTGTGAGCTGGCCTTCGGCGTGGGCTCCAAGCCCTGTCCTTACATGCAGTACTGCACCAAGCTGTGGTGCACTGGCAAGGCCAAGGGGCAGATGGTGTGCCAGACCCGCCACTTCCCCTGGGCAGATGGCACCAGCTGTGGCGAGGGCAAGTTCTGCCTCAAGGGGGCCTGTGTGGAGAGGCACAACCTCAACAAGTATAGGGTAAGTGCGTGCTGGAGTCTGTACTTGGGGACTGCTCGGAAGAGAAGTGTAGGCCCTGGGACCTCTCCTGCCCTCGGCCTCTCCTGTGAAGTTTCCCATCACAGACTGGCTGTGGGACCATCACTGCTGCACTGTGCCTCCATTGCTCTATCTGTTGTTCTATCCTTTTATTGATTCTAAGACTGGAGAGAAAAGCTGTGGTAGGTCAGAGGACATGGCAAGGCCTTACACACATGTGAAAAAGCCTTTGATGGGAGGTGGGGGCTCAGCCCTGAGCTCTAGGCCTCATCCTACCTGGGGAGGAGCTCTGGACCTAAAGCTGAACAATTGATGTTAGGAGTGGCTCACTCGCTGGCTCTTCCTTTCCTTTTCTCATCAACTATTTTTCAGTGTGTTCCCTTCCTGGGCAGCTGGGGACCACACAGGTGAACAGGGTTCAGAACTGGAATGAAGCAAAGCTCTGGGCAAGCTCTAGTCATTTGCTGCATTCTGAACCATGCTTCTTGTCCTGTTATGATTGTTGTTTTTCTTTAGCTGAAACATAATTGAACAAAACATTTTTCCCCCTGATAAATAAAAATAGCAATCAAAGTAGAAAAAATTCAGAACCACCAATATTCTCTGAATATAATAACAACTTTATATTCTTCAGGTCTTGTTTTTGGGCGGCAAAGGGATTTGTACTTTTCTAGAGATAATAAGAAGTCCGTCCTTCTCTTCAATCCTTGAGATGATTGCACATTCCCCTCTCTTCTTCCCAGATAGGGGAGGGTTTGGTATAGGTTTTATATGCACAGAGGCAATGTTATGAAAAACCATTCACTGAGCACTTTATCAGTTGCCCCAAGATCAGTGTGGTGCAGCATTATTTAAAATATTTTTCTGTGTTCTGAGAATATGTATTTAATTAAATCTTCAACTGTTTGCTGGGCAACATCCCACTCTTATTTAGAGAACTGTGTAAGATACTATGGATTAAAAAAAAAAAGAAATTAAACACAGGCTATGCCTCAGAGAGCTCACAGTCTACTGGGAGAGCTAGAAATGTAACTACAATACAAAACACAGTGTGTTAAGTGTTATGTGTGTTACGTGTTAGGACAGAGTATAAAAACATGTCATGGAGAACAAGGGTCGAGAGATTAATGATGACTAGAGGAGACTGAGAACACTTTGGAGAGAAGCCTGGATTTGAAGAGAGCCCAAGGAATGAATAGCATCTCTACAGGGAGCAAGGCAGGGAGGTGGGTGGTCCTGCAAGGGTCCTGGGTCTTCTCTTCTTGAAGGGTCCGAGTGAGCTAGAGCCTGGGTAGATCTCTTAGGAGGTCATTTGGGGTCAGGTCACAGTTGCCTTGACCACCAGGCTAATGTTTCCACTAGAAGGTCCTGAGGACAGGTGAGTTGTGGCCAGCTCCTGCTCTTGGGAAGAGCAGGCTGGAGAACCCAGAGATGACGAGTCTAGGATATTGGAGTTAGTCTAGGATATTGGTCTGAGAAACTCCACTTTACACACACTTTCTGGAATTCTTGGTTTAACACCAGCAAAATCTACTATATCTTCCATCTTTTTTCCAAATAGTCCCTTCGTCACTCTGTTTGCACTGAAACCTGGCCGTTCATGGAGGACATTGCCCTCATGGGCTAAGGTCAAATCAAAAAGCTTATCTTACAAATCACTGCAACCCTCAAGGATCTCAGTTTAAAGATTCCTCTTTGACCTCCAAGGTCTGTCTTCCCAGCTTATGCCATCTAGGTTTTGAATTCCAACAATTCGTCAGTCCCATCTGGGCCTGAAGTCCAATGATACAACCACTTTTCCATCATCTCTCGCCCTTCTCATGCCTGTACCTCCTCTTAGTGAGCTGAGATTCCAGGGTCTGTTGTTCAACTCCCTCCTTCACATATACTCTTGACTCCCTTGCCCCTGTCTCTCTGCATCATAATCATGTGGATAAGCCACCTAGGCTGAATCCAGTTCATTCCTCTGCTCAGTTGTGCTTGCATAGGTGAGTATGGCTAGAGGAAAACGTGCAACTGTGCTCACAGTCTTGGCTTAAATTCATGACTTAGAAACTCAGGTGGGCACACAAATGCTGCCCAGGAGTCATAGATTTCATTTCCTAGTTCACTTGCTCTGTCACCCTCCTAAATTGTTAGTTAGCACCTTCAGCTCTCTCTTGCCATTGCCAACTCTTTCTTCCTTTTTAACTCTCACCAGTGATTTTTCTTCCTATTTTTCTTAGAAAAAAGGAGCAATCAGGTAATCAGAAGAATGTCCACCAGCTTCCACCACTGTCTCCACTGTCCAGGCTGCTTCTGTGCTTGTTTCCACCTGTCCTTTGCAATGGTCAGGTTGTCCGTGCTCTGATCTGAGGCTGTACTGTGTCTTTATACTAGAATACTGTCCCCTTTTCCTTGCTCAGGGACATAGGGACATCACTTTTCAATTCTCTTGTCTCTCTCCTGCAGTACAGTTTTTCCCCCTTTTGAGCTGAATCATTCTATTGGGATGCAAGCCTGTTCAATCATTTCTTTTTTCTAAGATTAGAAAATATAGTTTATTTAGAAAGTAAATTAGAGAGAGAGAAAGAAAGAGGAGATTAACCTCCCCAAGGTAGGGAAAGGGGCCATAGCTTAAGAAAACATGGCCTGGCCATAGCTCAAAGAGCATATGGCCACACCATAGCTTAGCAAGGCAATGGCGGCGATGGTCAGACAATGGTCAGTCATTTCAATTAAGATGCAAACCTGTTGTAACATCTCCTGTCTTAAACAAAACTTCTCATGATAATATTCCCTCTTCATGTGTCATGGTCTGTTTTCTTGACTCCCTTACAGCAAAGTTCTTGAAAGAGTTGTATAAGCGTACTCTCACCAAACCCTGTCTTCTCACCTTTCTGTGGTACCCCTTCCAATCAGGCTTTGACTGCCACCATTCCTCCAGAATAACTCTTACTGAGGCCATCAAATGACTCTCTCATTGCTAAGATCAATGATCATTACCTTTTCTTGTGTTACCTGTCCTGAGGGCAGCATTTGTGGCAGCCCATCACCTCACCCCTGGGAGCATCGTGTCCATAGCCTCTCGGTTCTCCTTCTCTCTATGCTGCCCCTCTCAGGTTCATTTATGAGTTCTTTCTCAAACTCTTATTTTCTAAAGATTGATGAACTTTAGTGCTCAGTCCTTTCCCTCTTCACTGTCCACACTCAGTCTCTTAGATGAGTCATCTAGACCACAGCTTTAGGTATCACTTATAGCTTGAAGACTCCCAGGTTTGTATCTCCAGCCCAGGCTTCTCTCTCGAACTGCAGACTTACATTTCTAGGTGATTCTGGGGACTCCTCCAGGCGTACCTGATGAGCATCTGAGACACATAGTGCCAGTGAGTCTGAGCTCCTGGTCATCTCCCCTGGACCTGCTCCGGCAACTTCATGCTCCAGCTACTCATGTCAAAACTCTTTTTCCTCTCATACATGTCATGTCCTATCCCTAGGGACTGTGACTTCTAGATTCATTGTCTAACCTTTTCTCACCACCCTGTCCCAGCCATCATTCCCTCTCCCCTGGATGATTGCATTCACTCCCAGGCTGGTCCCCCTGCTTCTGATCTTACTCTTTACAGACTGATCCCATCATCATAGCAGCCAGCAGGAGCCTTTTGGAATGTAAGTTAGGTCATGCTGCTTCTCTGCAGGGGACTTACCCCTGACAGAATGAGCAGCACCTCTCTGACTTCCTCTCCTGCTTCTCTGCCTTGCTTGTTCTGTGCCAGTGATGCCAGAGCACTCCAGCCACATCCCCTACTCAGGGTCTGTGTGCTTGCTTCCTCGGCTTGGAGTGTTCTTTCTCTAATTATCTGCATGGCTCATACCTGTACTTGCTTCAGGTCTCTGCACAAGTGAGGTTTCCCTGACACCCCATAATCCAGAGCAGTTCGCTTCACCAAGGCTCTTCCCACTCCCTCACTCCCACCTGCTTTTAACACCATTCAACACTCTACGTGTACTGGCTCAGTTTTATTGTCCATCTTCCCTACTAGGATATAATTGCTCTGAGGGCAGGGACTTGCTGCACATGGTGTCAGGCTTATAGTCAGGGTGCCACCATTCCTCCAAAATAACTCTTACTGAGGCCACCAAATGATTCTGTCATTGCTAAGATCAATGATCATTATCTTTCCTCGTGTTGCCTGTCCTGAGGCAACAAATATTTGGTGATTAAATGCCATGGCAGAGGGCAGGAACACAATACATGTTTTTGCACAAATGAGTGAGAAGCAATGATACCAGATAAAAACCAAATAGCATTGTCTCAGAAATGGCAGGAACAGTGTTAAGTGGTGGAGAAGCATTAAACTAGACCCAGACTCTTTCAGTCTTCAGATGGTCATCACTGACTTTTGAGAGAGCAGATTCTGTGATGTGAGGGCAATGAAACCCAGATTGCAAGGCATTGAGGAGTGAGGTTGTGGAAAGAGCAAATGTGGATGGCTCTGTCAGGAAGTGAAGGATAGAATGAGGTGGGGCACTAGCAGGGTTAAGGGAAAGTGAGTTTTTAAAAACAGGATCAAACAGACATGTTGACACAATGAGGCAAGGACTATGTGACAAGAGGACAGATAGAATAAATATGCTGATTATGTACATAAGTTAGAGTATTTCTATTATGTGCAGTTGGTTCCTGATGAGCTCCATGTGGGTTAGGCACTTTATGGATGATCTGTGACAGTTTTAATCCCAGGCGTGTACAGTAGAGCTGCTTCCTCTGTTGCTCAACTGATGTGTATTCGGGGGTGAAAACTCATCTTACTGTCATACTAAGACAAACAAAATGAAGACTATAAATTTTTATCCCTTTTCTACCCTCCTAAAAAAGATGAAAAAAACCCAACACTCCCAAACCAAAACACTGCCTTATTCACCCCAAAGCCAAATGGAGTTTTAGGATTGCTTAAGAGCATCTTATCTATATCTCCTTTTTTTTTTTTTTTTTTTTTTGAGTTGGAATCTCACTGTTGCCCAGGCTACAGTTGCCCAGGCTACAGTGCAGTGGCACCATCATGGCTCACCAAAGCCTTGACCTCCTGGGCTCAGGAGATCCTTTTGCCTCAGCCTCCTGAGTAGCTGGGACTACGGGTGTGTGCCACCATGCCCGGCCAATTTTTTGATTTTTTTTTTTTTGTAGAGATAAGATCTTGCTATGCTGCCCAGGCTGGTCTTGATCTCCTGGGCTCAGGCAGTCCCTCTGCCTTGGTGTCCCAGAGTGCTGGGATTATAGCATGAGCCACCATGCCCAGCCTACATCTATTTTTAACACAAACATTAGAACTGCTTATAGGGAACTTTCTCAAATACAGCTCCTGAGTAAAGTGAAGACCAGTTTGGTCTGGTGTAAAGTCTGTATTATAGAATATTCACAAATAAAAATATTCAAATATCTCTGGTGACATTGTTTACTGATGAGGCTGAGGACTGGCCATGCTTTAGATTTGTAGACTCTTGTGTATACATTAACAATAGATTAGGAGAATCTTTGAACTCCTGCGTTGGAGCTAGCACAGTGCTAGGAATTTTCCTATGTGTTATGCCATTTATATCGTTTATTTGACCTCTGGTCTGAATATTATCGATCCTATCAAAAATATATATTTTTATTTCCGCTCCAGCCTTCCTGGCCACGGGCTGCGGAAGAATGAAGTATTGGCCCCATTTTTGCAGGTGAAGCACCTGGAACCTCAGGAGGTTTTGCCACTTGCTCAAGCCCACTTGTGCAGTGTGGCAAGGGTGGAAGCCATTGGAAAACTTGTCTGCCTCACTCTATAGCCCAAAGAGGTCTCTCTTCTGAACAGCCTCATTTGTAACAGTTGGTATTTGCTAATTAATCAGTTGAAGTCTTGTGTGCACACTGGTCATTTGCTTATCATTTCCCCCCTCATGATACAAAGCGAGTTTTACTCTGGTGAGTTGAGCTGGAATGTGGAGGCTTTACAGTGTAGCTTTTCTATGGGGAAAGAGCCACCTGGGCACCTGAGTGGGGCAGCTGGGTGTGGCACCTGGATTCCAAAGGAGTATAACAGGCTCTTTC
The DNA here is from genome assembly GCF_000164805.1 of Carlito syrichta. Lineage (NCBI taxonomy): Eukaryota > Metazoa > Chordata > Mammalia > Primates > Tarsiidae > Carlito > Carlito syrichta. The sequence continues at coordinate 538,051 of NW_007247249.1, read as the reverse complement.
TCACAGGTGGATGGCTCCTGGGCCAAATGGGAGCCCTACGGTCCCTGCTCACGCACCTGTGGTGGGGGCGTGCAGCTGGCCCGGAGGCGGTGCAGCAACCCCACCCCTGCCAACGGGGGCAAGTACTGCGAGGGAGTGAGAGTGAAATACCGATCTTGCAACCTGGAGCCCTGCCCCAGCTCAGGTGAGGTGGGGAGGGTAGTAGTGGTTCAGGGCCAAGAGGAGGTGAGGCTGGGGGTCACCCTCCAACTCTGGGAAATTCATGGCCACTAAGGGGCTACAGTCAAGATTCTGAACCCCAGGACAAAGCCTGGAAGTGGAGAGGTGAAGATTCCACTCAGGATCCTTCCTCTTTCCACCCTCCGCCTTCTGAATGCTCAGACTGGGAGACTAAATGGCTCAAGGGCATGAGACTAGAAGTCCTCTTAGCGAAGTCCTGACAAGCCTATCTTCGTAGGCAGGAGTCCAGGGCCTATGAACTTGGCGGGGCAAAAAAATTGCATCTCTTTTTTTTTCTTTTGAGTAGGAGTCTCACTCTGTCACCAAGGCTGGAGTGCAATGGCACAATCATGGCCACTGCAGCCCTGATCTGCTAGGCTCCGGTGATCTTTCCACTTCATCCTTCCAAGTAGCTGGAACCACAGATGCACACTACCATGCCCAGTTAACTTTTTGATTTATTGTAGAGATGAAGTCTCGCCAAGTTGCCCAGGCTGGTCTGAACCCCTGGACTCAGGCAATCCTCTCGCCTCCACCTCCCAAAGTGCTGGGATTATAGGCATGAGCCACCACGCCCGGCTTACATCTCTATTTTTATTAACATTTTGATCTGAAATTTAGTTCTTTCTTCAATTAGAAATTTAGTATTTTTTTTTTACTAACCTTTCCATATAAAATGGAGTATTTCATTCACTTGGGCAACAAGCTACAATAGTAGTAGAAGTACCTGTGACTTTGTCACCAGTGGAATCATAGATATTTTCAAAGGACTCTATGGTTGTTGCAGAATTCTCAAAATGCCATGTATGTTCATCCTTCAAACTTTCTGTAGTTATTAGATTGATTATTGAGCCTTATTATTTAATGTATTAACAAAGAAACACATGTAACACAGATTTGTTTCAAAATCTATTGATAGTTGTATATCAATAGAACTGGTATTCTTTGTAAATCTATGCAACATTTTATGCATTTGATAATATTATTCTGAAAATAGTTTCAATATAGAGGGAGTTTATGGCTAGTTTCCTAGAGAAGGCGGCATATATTGCTCAAGGGGTGTGCATTTTCGTCTGCACCCTGGATCCTTTGATCCCAGTCTGCTGTAGTCCTTTGAAATGGGGAGCTTGTAGCTTCAGTGAGCTGTTTAGAGCCATGACAGGCTGGGCACCCTGGGAAGAAGGCTCTTCGCACCCCCAGTCCTTCCATTTAGCTTCTTTCTCATGCTTCTTCCCTCCTCAGCTTCTGGCAAGAGCTTCCGGGAGGAGCAGTGTGAGGCTTTCAATGGCTACAACCACAGCACCAACCGGCTCACCCTTGCCGTGGCGTGGGTGCCCAAGTACTCAGGTGTGTCTCCCAGGGACAAGTGCAAGCTCATCTGCCGAGCCAACGGCACTGGTTACTTCTATGTGCTGGCACCCAAGGTGAGCAGCGGCCGGTGAAGAATGGAGCCGGGACTAGGTCTTCCAGGAGCATCTGGCTGAGCTGTCCTGTTCTTTCTTTTCTTCCCTCCTTGGGTGCTGCAGGTGGTGGATGGTACACCCTGTACTCCCGACTCCACCTCTGTCTGTGTCCAAGGCAAGTGCATCAAGGCTGGCTGTGATGGGAATCTGGGCTCCAAGAAGAGATTCGACAAGTGTGGGGTCTGTGGGGGAGACAATAAGAGCTGCAAGAAGGTGACAGGACTCTTCACCAAGCCCATGTAAGTTTTGGCCCTGGAGGGTGCTACAAGGAGTTGGAGAGGGGCATGAGTGGAATTCCCCTCAGGCACTGGAAGCTTGGGTTCGATTGGGGTGAATGTCAGATCCTAGCCAATAGCCAGTACTGTGAAGGACACTCGTATTCCTCTAGGGCTGACATTCATTCACTCATTCATTCATTCATTCATTCACTCATTCTTTCAGCAAGCAAAGATGAATGCTGTAAGAGGACCCACTTAACAGGAGACGATATTCAGGGAGATGGCAGAGTTCTTAGGGTCTGACTGGTGTTCTAGAGTGAGGCTGACCTGCATTCAGAGCTCAGTTACACATGATGACCTTGGGGCAAGTGGCTCAATCTCCAGAATGTCCTCACTTGTAAAGTGGTTATAATACCAATATATTCCATGTGTGCTCTTGTGAAGAGTAAAGGAGTTAGTCCAGTACCTGGTGCATAATAAATGCTTGATACTTGTTCATCATGATAAGGCCAAATGTGACAGCTGCGCTCTCTTCCTTGGTCTGAGACCCTGGCCTGGGGGATTGGATTGAGGCAAGAATGGCAATAAACTGCCAAGAAACAGCAGTGGCTGGGACTGAGGGAGCCTCCACTTCCTGGGGAATGTGCCTGAGTCTCTTCTCGTCCCGAATCCAGACCTTGGGCTCCCCTGCTTGAGCTTTCTGAGGTCAAGTACATTCTCCTTCAAAAGTCTTCACCTCAGTTCCTAAAGAAGTGGGGGCAGGCAGGACAATTGAGGTCCTAATTGGAGGTGGGAGGTGATTGGCTTACTTGGGAGTCCAGGTGCTGATGATGGAAAGGCCTTGATGGCTATTCTAGAGCCTCCACTGTCCCCCCAAACATGACACCCTCCGCTGAGTCCCTGGGGGGGCAATACACAGGGAAGACACCCAGTCCCTGCTCTGGGAGCTCAGAAACTGCAGGCTACAGTGTTTCAGACTGTCCTTCATGGGGACTTGCAAGTGGGGAGGCCGCATGGGGACTGACTTCACTGGTTAAAGGAAGGATCTAGAAAGAGCCTTAGAAATCATTTAGCTTAGCCGGGCTCAGTGGCTCAGCCTGTAATCCCACGCCTTTGGGAGGCTGAGGTGAGTGGATTACCTGAGCCCACGGGTTCGAGACCCACCTGGGCAAGTTGGCAAGACCTCATCTCTACAATAAATAAGAAAAATTAGCCGGGTGTGATAGCGCGCACCTGTAGTTCCAGCTACTTGGAAGGCTGAGGCGGAAGGATTGCCGGAGCCCAGCAGGTGGAGGCTGTGGTGGCCAGGAGCTGCCACTGCACTCTAGTTTGGGCAACAGAATGAGACTCCAACTCAAAAAAAAAGAGAGAAATCATTTAGCTTAACCCACTCATTGTACAGATAAGGACACAGAAACCAGAGAGGTTAATTTGCTTAAAGTCACCAAAGGACAACTGTCTGAACCAGGCTGGATCTCCCTCCCTGCCTCTGGGGCCAGTGTGCTCTCACTGCATTGAGCTCCCTGTCTTGGACTTAATTTCTTCCCCTCTTCCTTCTTTTGGGCATCTATTAAGTCCTCACTGGGCATCAGGCACTACGCTACATGTGTTAGGTGCTGTGGCTTTTTAAATCCTCCTTATAGTTCAGTGAGGCCTGTGTGTTTCTGAGCCCCATTCTATAGGTGAGGAAATGGAGCCCAGAGAAGCTCAGACCAACTACTAAGCAAGGGGCAGTGATGTCTCTGACTTCAGAACTTGTGCATTTATTTCCGTGCTAGATTGCCCCCAAAGATACACTTACTGAAAAAACAACAACAACAAAAAACCCCAAAACAAAAATACTGGAGAGTGAGGTCCTTGTGTCCAGGTTTCTGTCTGATGCACTATGCCCCCTTCCAACCCCAGGCACGGCTACAATTTCGTGGTGGCCATCCCTGCAGGCGCCTCCAGCATCGACATCCGCCAGCGTGGTTACAAGGGACTGATTGGGGATGACAACTACCTGGCCCTGAAGAACAGCCAAGGCAAGTACCTGCTCAACGGGCACTTCGTGGTGTCAGCTGTGGAGCGGGACCTGGTGGTGAAGGGCAGCCTGCTTCGGTACAGTGGCACGGGCACGGCAGTGGAGAGCCTGCAGGCGTCCCGGCCCATCCTGGAGCCCCTGACCGTGGAGGTCCTCTCTGTGGGGAAGATGACGCCGCCCCGCGTCCGCTACTCCTTCTATCTGCCCAAAGAGCCTCGGGAGGACAAGTCCTCCCACCCCAAGGACCCCCGGGGCCCCTCCGTGCTGCACAACAGCGTCCTCAGCCTCTCCAATCAGGTGGAGCAGCCGGACGATAGGCCCCCTGCACGCTGGGTGGCGGGTACCTGGGGACCGTGCTCTGCAAGCTGCGGCAGTGGCCTGCAGAAGCGAGCAGTGGACTGCCGGGGCTCGCCGGGTCAGCGCGTGGCCTCTGCCTGCGATACAGCCCATCGGCCAGTGGAGACGCGAGCCTGCGGGGAGCCCTGTCCTACCTGGCAGCTCGGTGCCTGGTCGCCCTGCTCCAAGAGCTGCGGCCGGGGGTTTAAGAGGCGTCCGCTCAAGTGTGTGGGCCACGGAGGCCGGCTGCTGGCCCGGGACCAGTGTAATCTGCGCCGCAAGCCCCAGGAACTGGACTTCTGCATCTTGAGGCCGTGCTGAGTGGGGTCGTCCCTTTCTCCCCCTCACTTTCCACCCCACTGGTGTGCTGGAGTTCTGGTCAGCTGGAGCAGTGGGCAGAAGATGGTGGCCAAGGGCTCACGCCACAGTGTCACCCACCCACATCCAAGGACAAGGACCATGAGCTGGGGCGAGAGGTTCCCTCCCCCTTCCTGGACTGGGCAGAGGGAAGCTAGCTAATGCACAGTCTACCTCAGGCCCCGCTCCTCAGGGGCCCGGTTGTGGGGAGAGGCTGCGAGGTGCGGGTGCTGGGCAGAAGATGTGGAGGCCCATTTTTGAGGGACCTGGAGGATGAGCACCTCCCAGGCAGAACTTCAGGGACCCCGGCCCCCACAAGGGAGGCCACAGGCTGCTGGAAGAGCCATGGCCCAGCAGCTTGGCACCCTCAGGTGGCCCCAGGGAGCTCTGAGCCATCTCTGAACAAGGCAGGGTTTTCATGGTGCTTTTAGCCCACTTTCCTTTTCTGACTGACATGGACTGAACAATACAAACTGGCTGGGGGCAGGTTGAAGCTGAGGGGAGAGTGAGATTAGGTGTCACTGGAACCTGGCTACTCCATTTGGGAAAAGGTGGGTGTGCACAGGGGGTCCTAAGGTTTCTCATCTTCTGCTTTTGGTCTCCCTTAAAGAACCAGCCTCTCCTCCCTCTCATGTCCATGCGTATGACTATTGGGCTGTCACTTAGGTGTTTCTGAGGCTTTTCAGGGAGAGGGAGACAGAAAGTAGGGAGCCTGCTTTTTTTTTTTTTTTCAAGAGGAAGCTGGCCATTACAAGAAGATGCTGACTGACACTTGCCAGGGGTGATGGAGTCTGTGACTGAAGTAAGGAGTTTGAGGAAAGTTCTGGAGGGTTCTACTGTGACTGGGACTGGGCTGGGTGGGTGCTGAACTCTGGGCCTGGCTTTGGGGGATGGGAAGGAGGAGGCTCCAGTTCTGATGGCTTCTTTCTCCAGAGATGCACATTATATATAGACTCATGCTGTAGGTTGTGCATCACCTCAGAGAACCTTGAAAGCGGACACAGTCCTGTACCCCAAATACAGAGAGGAGTGGGACATGCCTAAGAGGACCAGGTACCGAACACCTGCATGCCTGCAACGTAGTCTTCATCCCGACAGCTTTTGCTGTCTGCCTCTGTCACATTGTATCCCCAGGCCTGAGCTTCTCCAGTGGGGAAATGGGGTTCACTGTTTGCTACCTCATGTTATGCTCTCTGGGAATCCAGCCCTGTCCTTTCCCTGGGACAGTGGTGACCTGGTCCTTCCATCACACTCAGTTTTCATAGACTGAGCTGCCCACCCAGCCACAGAGATGAGCATATGGTGCATAGCTTCCTGCTCCCCGTGACCCAGCCACCTGCTGGGGCTCCACATACAAAGATGGGGCCTCTTTCTTGAGGTTCCTCAGAAGTTGGCTTCAGGAGGCATCAAGAATCAATGACCTGACCCAGGGACCCCTGGCAGCCACCAGTAGGAATATTTGGAGACCTGTCTATCCTGTAGACATGTCAGGGGAAGACATGTCAGGGGAGCAGGGTCTAGCTCCAAGTGGGGATTTATTTTGGGGTTAGAACTCCTTTGGCCAAGCAGGGTATTGTTTAAAGGTGCAGATGCCCCAGGATGTACATGGGATATCCTGCTGTGAGTATGGGTCATGACCCCAGAACCTCAGTGGAGAACTTCATTGAGATAAGATCAAAGCATGTGTCTTTTTTGGGAGAGTTCTTTTATGTGGTTTTCCCCGAATAGTCAAAATCCACAAACACGTCAGCCAGTCAGCCAAGCCTCGGGGATGATGATCTCACCCTGATCTAATGCTGGGCTGGAATCTTTGGACGGAGCTCCCATAGGGGCAGAGGCATACAGCTCTCTGGGGCAGAGCTGCAGTCACCCCTAAAGGATGGAGCGAGGAGGAGTCCCCCTTTGCACCAATGAGCACCGTGGGACTGCAGGGACAAAAGGAACCTAGGGCATCAGGCTGAAGGGAGCCTTGCTAGCTGACGACAGCACTGTGCCCTGTGCTTGGTGCATCCCCTCCTTGGCAAGGAGAGGGTGGCATGGGGCCTGTGCAGAATGAGCAGGGGAAGAGGGTGGGTGGGAAGGGAGGTGTCTTCCGTGGGGCATCTGGCCCCCAGCAGAGCAGCTTTTGCCATCAGTCACTTTACAAATCATTTTAAGGAGATACAACCACTCTTGTTCTTGACACAAGCCAGGCCTCAATGTTCTTTTCTGTTGTGTTTTATCTTGTCCCCTTTAAAAAGAAATATGACCAAGACGGCTTGAGAAGTTTGTCTTGTTTGTCTTTGAACATTTTGTTAATCTAACCATGCTTTCCGGGGCTGAGCAGAGATGAGACTCAAGACACAAGTTTCTGGTGATCGAATAAAAAGTTAAGGTGTTATCTCATGCCAGTGGAAGAGAAGGAACATTCTGAAAGTTCCAACTTCTTTAGTGGAATGTGGACCAATAAGGCTTTGGGCTCAGCATTCCTTCACCTCTTTTGCCCATCATGTGCACTGATTGGAGGAGTCTGACCCAAACACTCTCTTATGGGCTTTATCATGAGGGGGTGGGGGTTTGGAAAGAGTTGAGGCTAGTTTGAGGAACCTGAGCGTCCCCAGCCTGGAGGTCAGCTCCCAAAGGCACTAGACACTGTCATTTATAGCCCCCCTGCCCTGGCCATTTTGTGTTTGGTTCTTTTGCATTCCGTGTACTGCAGAAGGATGAAAGGATCTGGGTCCTGGCTGGGCTGTGTATACTGTGTATACATGGGAGTTGGCTGCTGAGGTGACAACAGCCTACTTCTAATAAAGTTGTAAGTATTTAAAACTCACTTTCTGTCTCTGTGACTTCATCTCACTCAACACATGGATTCACCACGATCATGGAACACTCACCTTGTGCCAGCCACGGTGCTGGGAGTTATGGAGGCAGCAGTGACCATGGCACGCACAGTTCTGGCATAGACCATGGCAGGCGCAACAGGTGCAGCTCCCAGGTTAGCTGAGGGGCCACAGCTCAAGTCAAAAAGCCAAGAGACAGTGTCATGACAGATTGTGGTACATTGAAGAAGAAACCAACTGATGCCGAGAGAGAGAGGGCTTGGGTTTGGGTGTTTGTGGGTGGTGTGTAGAGTGATCAAGGAAAGCCTCAGATAGGATAGGACAACTGAACTGAGACTGAAGGATGAGACAACAGCCTTTCAGGAGATGGGATGGGAGCTTTTCAGCGGATGAGCCAAACAGGCTAGGCTTGGAAGCCAGTGGAGAGGGGTACAAGGAGGGTCTGAGAGAGGCCTGTGGGACTGTACCTTGGTAAGGAGGGGTGAGGCACAAGAAGAGGCCAGAGGGACCCCATCATGCAGGGCTTCCAGTCACCTGCCTTAGGAGGAAACCTATTTCCTGAGGGAAAGTTTCATTCTCTTTGGGAAATGTTTCCTTCTTCCTGGTTCTGTTCTGCTCTGGAAATTTTAGCAAATATATAGGCATGAGAGAGAGGAATCACGTATTTTAAAGAACATCTAGAAACTCATGCTAGTTCCAGATCTGAGATCCTCTCTTCAGATCTCATTTCTTATCTACAAAGCGAGAAGAGTAGATTTAATGTTCTGTTAGGCATTTGATTACTTGATCTCGTTTTGGGGTTCAGAAAGGATTGTTTCTCATCTTGACTTTCCGGCAAGGCAAAGCAATGGGGGAATGACTTCCTCATAAGCTGAGAGAGCCACCCCTTGAGGCATGAGTGAAGGACCAGGGAGGGGACCATGGGCCAAGTTTCAGCATTTGATAGAAGATTCTGGAAGAACGATAAACCAGCCAGAAGAGACTGTGTGACTCTATGAGCTAGGTGGAGGTCTGGAAGGGACAGGCACAGTCTGACCCAAACACTCTTATGGGCTTTGGGTTCATGTCTAAGCTGGGAGTCAGCGACTGTAGGATCTTTGTAAAATTTGCCTGAGACATTGTCATATTTCTGGGGTTACTTTTGTGACCCCTTTTGTTTCCCTTTGTAGCAATTGCCAGTGAAACCTTTCTGAGGAAAAGGTCCCCTGGGCTGGTTTGAGGGTCAGCAAATGAAATGAGGAAGCAGAGGAGGCTGGTTCCCAACTGACATCTCAGCCTGGAGGCTTGGGAGATCTTCAACTTAGGTAATGGGGGTAGCAATGGATCTGCCTATATTTTTAAGCTTCCTAGAGAAGGAAGGAGCAGTTTCCTAACCTTGCTAGCTTTGAAGAGAGGCAGGAACAATGTCCTTTGTAATCCATCCTCGTGAGGGGAATGTGTTCTTGCCTCAGTGAGAAAAAGTTTCAATAATTGCAAAAAGGGCTTGACCTCCTGGGTCATGCTCCACCTGCTTAGCAAGCCCTGGCTAGCCCCCAGCAGGCTGAGCTGGCATGGACAAGGACAGTGTGTGTGACCCAGGAGTCTTTCTGTTGCTGTTTGGCTTGTGTCCTGCCCTCGGTGGGTGAGTCAGCCCTGAAACCTGCAATCCCAACAAGTTCCAGAAGAGCGGAACAGATGCCACTGCCACCGTGACACCCCTGAGCCCATGGCAGATGATGAGAGGGCTGCAGTGAAATGTTTGCTGATCCCAAACATGAGACTGTGGAGGCAAGAGCAGCTAGAAGCTCAGCTCTCACCTTCCCCTCCCACCACAGGCGCCCAGGCACTCCCATCCACCCCTAGGTGCTCCGCTGGGTGGCCCTTTGTTCTCCTCCCCTGTGCTGTGGTCAGTAATGTAAACCACATTCCACACACTGATCAGAATGTTGTGTGTTGTTAAGGAGGAAATAAAAGTTTCTGACCTCCAGAGGCATTCCAAAGAAGAAACAGAACTATTTGTTTTCAAAGGAGAGCCATTTTGGCAGAAAGGACAAGATAGAAGGAGATGAAGAGAGTAAAACATTCCTCAGGAAAAACTGAATTTGGGAAAAGGGTGAAGATATTGTCATGGTGAATGATGAGATTTCAACTGCACCCCTAGGTTGTTACAAATAATCCCTTCTTTTCACCACCTCCCCCAACCTGGCCACAGTCCTAGACAGTATATAGGGGCTGAGCCACTGCTGTTCCAGACTTCTGACGAACTGTTCAGATGACCTCATGGGACTAAGATTCTAATCTCAGTGAGAGGACCCATCACCTCTGCCATGGGCAATTGAGCAGATACTCTGTTTTTCTGGGGTTTTTTTGAGTTGGAGTCTTACTCTGTTGCCCAGACTGGAGTGCAGCATCAAACTCACAACCACTGCAGCCTCGACCTGCTGGGTTCAGGCAATCCTTCTGCTTCCTCTTTAATCTTCCAAGTAGCAGGAACTACAGATGTGCGCCACCACACCTGGCTAATTTTTTGATTTATTGCAGAGACGAGATCTCGCCATGTCCCTCAGGCTAGTCTTGAACCTGTAGGCTCAGGCAATACTCTCGTCTTTGCCTCCCAAAGTGCTGGGATTACAGGCGTAAGCCAGCCACCATGCCCAACATTCTCTTGAGGTGGTTTTGTTGTTGAAATTTTTGAGAAAATAGCCTTTGGGAGTCCTATGGAAATGTGTTCAGGAGGATGACATGACCTCTCCAAGAACCCTCTCTGGGCTGGGTCTGCGGTGCATAGGAATCTGGCTCTGAAGCTGCAGTTACACCCAGCACCTAACCCAGGGCTTGGGACATAGCCAGTGGTCAGTGAGTATTTGTAAATAAGGGCTTCCCTGAGAATATGAACAAACAAAGAGGGATGAAGGAGCCTGCCTCCTCTGAAAGTGTGAGGGTACTTCTCGGAGCAAGCATTTTTCTATCCGCATACTTGGTCCTGTTGACCTTCACAACCACCTTTGTGCTAGTGCTCCTTGCAGTCCTACGCTCGACTCATTACATACGCTTGTCTTGAGGATCTCATGGTCCTTCACGGCTTCAGCGGAAACTGACATATTGACGGCTCCTCAGTCTGTAAGCCTCACCCTCTCGCCCACCTGTGCTCACCCAGACTCTACTCCTGCACGGACCTCCAACATCTCATCATTCATTTAGTCACATGACTTGTTTCCACTTCCAGAGTGTCTTCAAACTTGGTCTCCTTCTTCCCTTCCCATGGCAGCTGCTTCAGTGCAGGCCACCATCTCAGCTGGAGCATGTCAGTAGTCCATACCTGGCCTCCCTGCTCCAGATTCATCTCCTTTCAGTCTGTCCTTCAGGAATGACTTTTAGATTCAGCAGTAGGTACCCTATCTCAAACTGTCATGACACCCTCTGTGTCCTCTCACATAGTGTTAATTGCTTATCCATCTCTTCAGTTATAGGCTAGGAACCTTGAAATGGGCCTTAATTGTCCTTGTACTTAGTAAGTGCTTGGCACACAGTAATAATATAATAATAGCCATCACTCAGCATTAACTATGTATAAGCATTATGTTAAGGTCTTTATCTGTCTTATTTTTTGTTCATGACAACATTATGAACTATATTCTGTCATTGCCCCCCTTTACATGTGAAGAAGGTGAGAACCTAAGATGTTAGGGACCAGGTAAATGTTCCTCCAACTTATAAATGGCAGAGTTAGGGCTCTGAACTCCATATTTATTGAATGAGTCTTAGAATGAACCACTTGTCCTGCTCCTCAAGGGGCTCACAACTTGTTAGGGAGACAGGCACAAGCAAATGATGATGATGCAGTGTGAGAAATGCTATAACAGAGGGATGTTTATAGATCTATGGTATTATACAAGAAGCTATTGCAGTAATCACTTTGAGTAGATCTGGGAAGACCTCACAGAGGAAATGATGCTTGAACTGAGTCAGGAAGAATGAATAGAATTCGTTGGGTAGATAAGGTGAATCCTCAAAGTGTAATCACATGCCCAGTGGCATAGGAAGTCAGAAATGGCGACAGCTTGGTACGGCTGGACTATAGAATGCATGGGAGAGAGTGGTGGCCTCAAAGGTTGGGCTGAGCTGGGCTGGGATTTGATCATGAAAGACCTTCCATGCGATGTTGAGGAGTTTGTGCTTTGTTTGGTAGGCAGCATAGAGCAATGGAAGGGTTTTATTTTATTTTTTTGGAGTTGGAGTCTCCCTCTGTCACCCAGACTGGAGTGCAGTGGCACACTCCCGGCCACTGCAGCCTCGACCTGCTGGGCTCCAGTGATCCTTCTGCCTCAGCCTTCCAAGTAGCTGGAACTACAGGCATGCACTACCACGTCTGGCTAACGGAAGGGTTTTAGATCAGTTTTAAAAATCAGATAAGATTTTAATTAGCTCATGGTGATTGGCAGTTGAGGGAAACTGCTAGGGGAGGGAGAGGCACACCTCATCAACAAGGGTAACTGCATAATCAATATTTGTATGCCTAACCCTGAATTGTACACCACATCTTTAAAATTAAAAAAATATATATAAATAAAATAAAATAATAAAATAATTTTTTTTTTAGTTAGCTCACAGCTCTAGTGAGCTGGTAGCAAGCATGGATTGGGATAGGAAAAGACTGTTGGCAGAAAGATCAAGTAAGAGGCTCCTCCAGTAATCCACATTTAAGATCACGAAAGCCTGGCGGTGTAAATGGATTGGAGAGGATGACATAAATTCTAGAAATTTATAGGAGAAGTATGAACAGGTCTTAGAGCTAACTGTGTGCAGAGTATGACAATAAAAGAAGTGTCAGAGGAAATGCAGATTAATGCGTTTCAGCTCAACAACTTCCTTGCTTTACAAAAGAAGTATAAAATCAGGCCATTCCTTGACACATGAACATGACCATGCAACAGGGTAGGGAAAAGGGAATACACTTGATTTCCTCTTGGGATTAAGTTTATAAAATATAGTACTGCTGGGATTCAGAGGTATGGGATAACTGATGCTTTTTCCTGTTGCTCCTCGCTTCCTGCCATACCTCCTTACTCACTGCCTTAGTTCCTGGCATCACACCCCCCTCTAATCTTATTTCTCTTAGCTTGGCACCAAGAAGACAAAAGAAGACATGGGAGATTGAAAGGAAAAAGGATAGAGAGATAAGAGGAAACAACAGAAATAGTTCACATACACTAGTGTGAAAGCAACTGTATGGTATTTCAAACGTATTTCAGCATAGGTCATATAAACAGATTTATTTTTTAATATACCCCCTGTATCTTTCAATTAACCATACATTGTGCATAATATATTTCAATACTCGTATCTCAGGATGGGAATAGCAGAAACATATGTTAACGGAGTTATGTTAACTCTAGGGACAGTATCACTGGGTTATGAGATATTATGGCTCCACATGTTTCAGCAACATATGTTACCCATAAGGAACCCTGTGGCTTTCATGTGTAACACACTGTGGACTGGATTGGCAAGAGGATCGGAGTCAGGCTGAGGAAAATGGAGATCTTCTGAATGAGAAGGTTTATGTATTATATCTGGGCAACAAAACCTTCCTGAAGTGATTTGGCTAAATTTCCTTGCTGCTCAATCTCTATCTGAAATGGGGATTCCAATGGTTTAGGTCACTGCTGTTTTCTCCTCACAGTCCTGGGAAAGTGTGTTACATATAGATTGCCTTTGAGATCATTGGATGAATACCTAATTGCTGGATGGGAAAGTTTCTCCTAGTTTCCCATGAATCCAGGACACAGTGTCTTGGTAAGGGCACTTTGTTCTTATTTCTTTCTTTTTTTTTTTTTTTTGAGTTGGAGTCTCACTCTGTCGCCCAGACTGGAGTCCAGTGGCCGCTTCCGGCCATCGCAGCCTCGACCTGCTGGGCTCCGGCGATCCTTCTGCCTCAGCCTTCCCAGTAGCCAGAATTATAGGCATGCGCTACTACACCCGGCTGATTTTTTTATTTATTGTAGAGATGAGGTCTCGCTGCCCAGGCGGGTCTCGAACCCTCGGGCTCAGGCAATCCACTCACCTCAGCCTCCCAAAGGTGCAGGATTACAGGCTGAGCCACCGAGCCCGGGCTATTCTTATTTCTTTAAAGTCACCTATTTAGACATGGCTCGGGTGACCTGGACAACCACACCCCTGAGAGACAGGAAATCCAGGCTTCTGGCCTGGCTCTGCTAGCACTGGGCCCAGTGACCTTTAGCAGATGGCTTGTCTTCTTTAGGCGTCCATTTCCTTGTTTGTTAGTTGAGGCATTGGACTTGGTTATTAATTACATTATATCTGGGCAACAAAACCTTCCTGAAGTGATTTGGCTAAATTTCCTTGCTGCTCAATCTCTATCTGAAATGGGGATTCCAATGGTTTAGGCCACTGTTGTTTTCTCCCCACAGTCCTGGGAAAGTGGCTTTTCAAGCCCTAAGGAAGACTCATTGATTTCGTAAATTGAAAAAAAATCTCAACTCCAAGGGGATTTTCTTTCTTTCTTTCTTTCTTTTTTTTTTTTGAGTTGGAGTCTCACTCTGTCAGCCAGACCGGAGTGCAGTGACTGCTCCCAGCTACTGCAGCCTCGACCTGCTGGGCTCTGGCGAGCCTTCCGCCTCAGCCTTCCAAGTCGCTGGAACTACAGGTGTGCGCTACCACGCCCAGCTAATTTTTGATTTATTGTAGAGACAAGGTCTTGCCAAGTTGCCCAGGTGGGTCTCGAACCCGTGGTCTCAGGCAATCCACTCACCTCGGCCTCCCAAAGTGCTGGGATTACAGACTGAGCCACCGAGCCCGGGCTCCAAGGGGATTTTCAAAAGCTCTTGTCTGCTACTTTTTTTCGAATCAAAAGGAGATGTATTTTTTGGAAATTTCCATGCTGCTTCACCCCTATTTGGAACTTCCTCGCTCAAGGCATATCAACCTGCTCTTCCATATGTAGGCAGCCCTCCAAAGAATAACTGTTTGAGAAGTTTCAGTATATAGATTAGCTTCTGCAGTTTCCTTCGTTCCTCTGGACTTTTTAGAGTAATTTTAGATGTCAGTGACCGAGAGAGATACATAAATATTTCTATTTCTTCCCTTCACTTTTCATGCCCATACCTAGCACACAAAATGTGTTTTGAACTCTGCACTGCCGCCCAGTGGGTAGCTCTCATCACTGCATTTTCTTTGTACTGCTCCTTGGGGAAAGAAACCTGGGCTCCTTCTGGAAAACGGTACAAAAAGAAGGCCGCTGCGGTTGCGAATGAAGGGCTTTCAACACCCAGACACTGTTAAAGTGCTTATATGTGTTTATAGGTTATAAGTGTTTATCTGTTACATGTTGTTTGTCCTCATAGCAACTTGATGAACTACATTCTATTATTAGTCCCATTTTGGAGATTAGAAAACTGACGTTTATAAAAGTTAGTAAGTGACTACCAGCTGGCTTGCTAGGATTTGGGACTAGAAACAGTAGGAATGGCTACTCCTGGGCCTCTTATATTACAGAGATTCTCAACAGCTAAGTTTTATTTGTCTCAAGCATCAGAGAAGAATGGGTTTAGTGGTGGATGGTAGTTTCAGTTCTGTTCAAGAGCTGTCTATTGCAGTGAGTGCTTTGAGCTGTGAGGGATAAGAAAGATCTGTAGTCCAGGTCAAAGATTGTGCATAAACTTAGGAAATAAATGGTGTAGAGCAGACCCAACAGTTTTACAAAGGAGGAGGAGCTGAAGTGAATGAGGAAAAGCGCATAGATCTGAATTGGAGGCTGGAGAGGACAACCTGCAGATGGTGTGGGGGGACTTGAAGGGATAGTCTCCTTGACACAGGGCTTGTGTCTTGATCTTTTTATTTTCCTCCCCCTTTTCAATATTTTATTAGTTGCTATTTTCTCAGTGAATTCCAGAAGTATGGAATACAAGACATAGGATCTGCACTCTGAAAGGTCATTGTCTAATGTTGAGACTACAATTGACTGGAGCAAGGACATAGGGTAGGGATGGAAAACTGAGAACTCTATGGAATGTGAAGAGGTTGGCTTGGGGCAGAGTGCTGTGCCTGAGAGGTGTGGTGGGCAAGAAGGGTGTAAAATCAGATCACGGGTGGGGGCTTGAGTTCTGCCCAGCAGGTTGGGGTTTTATGCTGAGGCATAGCAATGGAAAGGCTGGTGTCTAAACAAGGAAATCATATTCTGAAATCATGTGGTATTGACTTTTTAGGGAAGAGAAATGTGGAAAGGAGACTATAGATGTATATGCTTTGTGCCAGAAATGAGTCTCTGCGTTAATGTATTGAGCTCTTTGAAACCAACTGTGGATAATTCTCCAACACTGTCATGTTGCTGCCAGTTTCCACCCAGAACTATTCCTGGAGGAATTCAGCAATGACAACAATGACATATTTAGCAATAACAACTATGTCACTTTCTAGGGTGTTTAGTGTGGTCTCTACAAGTTTAAGAAATTGCTTAGGGAACTCAAGAGACAATGAGCCCTAAACAGAAACTAGAGGCAGAACAGGTTCCTTGATTTCTGTGTGGTGGAGGGCTCTGTCATTTTTCAGAGTTAAGTATGTGAGTAACTGTTCTCCCTGCCCCCTTTTTTAGTTCCCTCTCTCTAAAAAAGGTCAAATGAATCGTGTGACATAGAAAGGAGAGCAGAAAACCAATTTAATGCAGGGAAAGAACTGTGATGAATTATTTAACAAACTACATGCACGCAAATCTCAAAGTTGCTAGGCAATGTTATTGACTTATAAGATATGCTTGTTATTTGACATAAGAACTCCTCTTTAACAAATCTAATCTATGAAAAAATTTGCCTGTAAATATGCAAGAATATACCTATAGGAATGTTCATCACAGCATTGTTTACAATTAAAAAAGAAGAATAAAGAAAAAGGAGGGGAAGGACGAAAAAGAAAAAGAAAGTGAGAGATAAAGGACGTAGGCACTTATCAAAAAGGAAATTATTTAAAACAATTATGATACATTTATAAAATGGAATCATATATGGCAATTAAAAAGAAATGTAGTATAGCTATATTCTAATTTGCCAGAACAGCTGTAATAAGGACTACAGATTGGGTGGCTTAAACAATAGAAATTAATTTTCTCACAATTCTGGAGGCTAGAAGTTTATGATCAAAGTGTCAGCAAAGGGCTGATTACTTTTGAGACCTCTTTCCTTGACTTGGAGATGGCCATCTTCACATAATCTTCTCTCTGTGTGTGTCTGTGTTTCCATCTCTTTTTTCTTATAAGAATGCCAATCATATTGAATTAGGGTCCACCCTAATTACCTCATTTTAGCTTAATTACCTCTTTAAAGGCACTGTCTCCAGGTACAGTTATATTGAGGTATTGGGGGTTAGGACTCATCGTATGAATTTTGGGGGACACAATTCAGCTCATAACAAGCTAAATATGCTTATATGGAGAGGTTCCTGGAATTGTTAAAAATAAGCAAGTTGCAGGTCAGTATTATAAGCATGATATCATTTTGAAAACAAACAGTATGTAATAACATATATGTGTGTGTACCCAAAAGCATTTGGAAGGACACCGAACATTAAATAGTGGAAATTGGTGAGACAGTGGGGGACATTGTGGTTATAGGAATGCAACAGTGTAGGAATGGACTATGGTGGATTTTCCCCATTTCTTCATCGCATGAATTTCATTTTCAATGTTTTATTTTTGGTATTAAGAGCATATACTCTGGTTGTGCTTGGTGGCTCAGCCTGTAATCCCAGCACTTTGGGAGGCCAAGGTGAGTGGATTGCCTGAGCCCGCAGGTTCGAGACCCACCTCGGCAACTTGGCGAGACCTCGTCTCTACAATAAATCAAAAATTAATCAGGCGTGGTAGTGCATGCCTGTAGTTCCAGCTACTTGGAAGGTTGAGGCGGAAGGATCACTGGAGCTCAGCAGGTTGAGGTTGCGGTGGCTGGAGCGGCCACTGCACTCCAGTCTGGGCGACAGAGTGAGACTCCAACTCAAAAAAAAAAAAAAAAAAAAGAGCACACACTCTACATTCAGATTGTTTGATTCTTAATTTGAGCACAGGCTTAAATTCTGACTTTGATCCTTTGTAATGGCCTCTCTAAATCTCTGGAACTACATTTATAATGGAGAAAATAATAAGATTTTTGTGCCAGGTTAGATCGTGAATGTGATGCACTAGACATAGTGCTTGGCGCAAGTAAGACCAAGGAATATTAGTTATTTTTCTTACTATGATAATAAAGGAAAAAAGTTCTCATTTGCAATTTGTGGTAAAGAGGTTCTTAATTCCAGAGTGTTGTTAAATCCTGTGTAATTTAATTGAGCAAATAATTGAAAATCAACTGTATATGCAAGGCACTGCACTAAAATGCACAGGGAATGGAAGGCAGCTGTGCTCACCACTATACCACCAACACATTTTGTACAGGGGAATGAAGGTAGTCAGACCAACATCTTCCTTTGTCTATAAAATAACCCTAATTCAGAGGGGTATTATGAAAGTTTAATGAGGAACTATCTGTAAAGCACTTGGAAAGAACTTAATATATGACAATGTTTGTTGTTGCAATTTGCTTCTCTTTTGCAGTACAATCTACTAAGAAAATTAAGTTTAGAGGGTAGTTCAGGAAATACAGATTCAGGAAAAATTAATTAAGAGGTGTCACCAAGCTATGCAGAGCCTAGCTCATTCCAGACATCTCTAGAAGCAGATAGGAATACCTGTCATGGTTGGTCAAAATGCTATCTGCCAACACTAGTCTGTAAGGTTTCCCCCTCTATATTCCTTTTTTGAGACCAAGAACTTCTTTATAGCTTTGCCACAGAGATAAGTTAGTTGATTAGGTCACTGTCCCAAGCCAAGAGATTGACTTCTTTTTGGCATTTGCTTCTCTGTCAGATGGATTATTTCTGAAAGGTTCCTACAGAGTCTTGTCTCTTCTCCCTGTGTCTTGTTAGCCCACAATGACACTTGGTCAATGACACACAGTGGCCATTGCCAGTCAGTAGTAATGGTGATGTCCTATTCCTGGGCTCTGCTCTCTTGGTCTCATGAACAGGCCCAGGTCCTTCATCTTCATGTCCAGGGTACGTGTCCATCCTGACCACATCTTCTCATGGCATGCACACCTGAACCTGCGTGTGCTGCCACTACCATCCGAGTCCTCTGCTCCATCATGAGAGACTGGCTTGGCAAGCCCAACTTGACAGAAAAGAAAAAAAAAAAGAATATTGGAGCTACACATGGGGAACTATTTTATTTCTTCTTCTTTTCATTCTTTCCTTTGGGGAAAGTCGTGTGGAATTGGCTTTTTTAGTGAGAGATGAGGAGAGAGGAATATATACTTATAGGCTTTGTGCCAAGGGCCGTGGGGGTGGGAGAAATCTGGAGAAAGGGAACAGGAGGGGCCTAAGGAGAGGTGCTGTGGCACTGAGGGAGAGGGTTGGAGAGTCATCCTATCTGTTGACGGCCAAGCATCCATGGAAACAGGCTTAGGTGACTATCTTGAGAGCCAAATCACCTGCAGGGGAGTCTGTGGGGCACCAGGCAGCTGAGGTGAGAGAGGGCTGAGGCCGATGATTCAGTTCAAAGATAAGGGTCCAAACCCCAGTTCACCACCTTGTGAACTACGTATGACCTGGAGGGATTTTTCTTCCTTCTGTGCTTTGACTTATTTATCTGTAAACAGAGAAAACGGTAGTACCTGGCTAAGTGTGTTGAGGGCGCTAAGTGAGATACATCAAGAAAAGCACCCAGAACACTGAGTGCCTGGCTGTGTACTCATCACCCCAAGTGTGTAGTGTAGGCACGAGGGCCAGAGAGACTAGGAGCGCGGGCATGAGAAAGAGGGGTCCTCCTACATCTGCAAGCCTTTTCCCCTTCTGCCTCTTGTATCTTGTGTTAGTCAGCTTCTTAGTGAACAACGTTCCTCCCCAGCAAGTTTATTTTCCCAATGCCCCAGACTTGGGAGCTGGTAACTTCTCGAGCATCAACCTCGAAGTCCCCTCTGGGGGAATCTGCCTGGCTCTGGGTTGGATCTTACTGGTTCTGGACAGGCATGCCTGGCTGGCAGAGAAACGTACCTCAGCTACAACTGTCACCAGGTCATAGCAGATTCCCCCTCTTGTGTTAGGCCTCTCACTGCAGAAGAACATGGGCCAACAGCTTCTCAGTTTTTTGCCTGTGTAAGACCCGGCCCTTCTTGGACTTTCATGTTGGAAATATGAAGTGTGACTTCCCTTGCCTGGGGAAGCCTGAGCCAACCGAGGCTGGGCTTATCTCTTTACTCAACACAGTGTTTGTTTTAGGAAAATCAAAGCATACTCTCTTTTTGCTTTCTTCAAAGGGAAGAAAAGAGCAAAGCTGGCTGCTGCTTGGGGAAAGGGGATTGCTGAGCTCCAGGGCATGGGGGAGGAGGGCGGAGAGGGGGTCAGATCAGAGCTTACTTCTTAGTCTGTTACCTCTGGGCCAGGCATATCCCTTTCTTGCACCAATCTTTATGGAATTAGATTGTATCAGCATCCGTCTGCAGTGTGAAGTTTCTTTGAACTTGGCTCTGGGAGAAGAGGGTTCACTCTCTCCATGCTCCTTTCACTCCCAGGTCACAACCTTCACCTCCAGCATTGCTGAAGCCCCTCCTGCATGGCGGACTCTGAGGCTGCTGGCTCCTCCTCACTGGGCCACCCCTTTTCATTCCTTAGTGTCTGCAGCTTCAACTGCAAAGCCAGCTTACTTGTCTGCAGGCAGAGAAGCCTTGGCTTCCCTGGAACATTATCCCTCTTTTCCTCCCATTCCCCTCCATCTCTTTCTTTCTTCCCATCCCAGACCCACGAGTCCCTGGGGACAGCACCATATTCTCCCTCCCCCACCCCAGGGAGGGCCAGAGCCCCTGTCCACCCCTCCCCTCCTCCACTTCCACTAAGGGTCAAAGTTTCTTGTAGCAGCCATTGGGGGAGCTAAGCCCAGCCACTGGGATGGGAACAATTGACTCATTGTTTGAGGTGCTTCTAGGATCATTCAGAATCCACTGGGTCACAGGCTTCTCTCAGCCAGGACTTGGGGACAAGGCCTACGTGTGAACTCTGGAAAGCTACTTGGGGCCTCATGGGGCCGTTGGTCACAGCAGCAGCAAGGAGTAGACAGTAACTTCTGGATAGTGCATCCCAAGGCTCAAATCACTTTTCACATTCAGAATCTTGTGTGATACATGTCTTAAAAACATGTTTACTATGGATATTTTCTTTTTTTTCTTTCTTTTTTTTTTTTACTATGGATATTTTCAAAGACACAAAAGCAGAGAGACTAGAACAACAGAGGCCCAGGTACTCATCATCCAGATTCAAAAAGCCTCCACCTTCTGGTGTGGATGTTTTCTCAACCCCCTTCCCCCATCTCCCCAAGCAATACTCTTCTCTTTAACTTGCAAACAATTGATGACTTTTTAGATCAATTTGTCACATGCCCTTCTGCCACAGGAAACAGGAAACCAATGCTGCGATCATGGCTTATTATTATGGCTTGTGTTTTACACTCAGGAGTCATGATCTGTTTTAATAAAGAACTCAATTCAATGGCAAAGTATTGTCAGAAAAAACAGCCCAACCGCATGCCAGATTGAAAATAGTTGTTTTAGGCAGGCATTTTCCTACGTCCAGTCAGACAAAATTAAATAATGATGTGACTGGCCAATGGATGCAGCTGCTCGGTGCTGGGTGTTGGCTGGGAACTAGCTCTTTGCTTGAAACCCTTTCTTCACCAAAAGCAGGGCTTCTCTAGATCAGGAGCTCTTCAGCAGCCTTGCTGATTTCATGATAGCACCATCAAGGATCTTGCCCACATTGTTATTCATCAGCTTGTTTAAGGGAATGACACCATAGTTCCTTCTAGTAGGCAGCCCTGGGAAGAGGGGTGTCTTTTTTTCATAACTGGTATGATCTTTTTTTTCTTTTCTTTTTTCTGAGTTGGAGTCTCACTCTGTCACCCAGACTGGAGTGCAGTGGCCGCTCCCGGCCACCGCAGCCTCGACCTGCTGGGCTCCGGCGATCCTTCCACCTCTGCTTCCCAAGTAGCCGGAACTACAGACGCGCACTACCACGCCCGGCTAGTTTTTTGATTAATTGTAGAGATGAGCTCTCGCCAAGTTGCCCAGGCGGGTCTCGAACCCTCGGGCTCAGGCAATCCACTACCTTGGCCTCCCAAAGCGCGGGATTACAGGCTGAGCCACTGAGCCCGCCTGATCTTTTTTTTCTAACCATGAGAACCTCGACCACCGGGTGATTTGCTTTTTGCCTTGGCTACCAGGAAGCTTAGTGCTAAATTTAGAGCTCAGTAAGAGTGACTATTTTACCTGTGATTTCAGTTAACTTATCTCCACCATTTCCTCAACAATATCTCATTTCTGCTTTTTATCTTTATGAGCACAAGTGTTTTATTGTACCCAACCCTCATTTTCGTTTCTTTAAAATCAATAGTAGGAAATTAAAATCAAAAGCAAACAGAAGACAATTGCACCTTCCCTATGATCCTTGTTCATAGGAAGTTTGCTGGTGAGAAACCCAAAGGGGTTAAAGTACTAGCCCAAGATCACTCGCTCAGGAAGTGATAATCAGATCTTGCATATATGTAGCACATTTATGCTTTTACAAGGGGTTCTTCATATCTTGTCTCAGTTTGTTCTTGATTTATTCTTTCAACAAATACTTACTTCCCACTTTATTTGTGTCATACTAGGTGCTATGGGTGGACCAATAAAGATAAAATAAACACTTGTCTTTAGGAAATTTACAGTTTAATAAGGAATATCAGACATGCTTATCTAATTATACCAAGGTAAAAAGGGTGGGAGTGTTTTATGTAAAATTTATTGGAGCAGGGGAGGAAGAAGTTATCTGAAGATAAGGAATGAGGATAGACTGTGAAGACAGTTGGCATTTAAGCTGATTATTGAAGGTGAGGCAAAGTATGAACATATGGACATTTTATTCTTGCTATTGTGGTCATTTTATAGAGGATGAAATCAATATAGAGGGGGGAAGGAAGTTTTCTCTACTCACCCAGTTAGAAGTTATTACCGCCATAATCATCCTGTCTGCCTACCCATGCTGAGGGTTGAATCTGTGACTTTTGGGCAACCGAAGTTAAATATATTTGTTCTTACATGACAACTACAGTCTTGCCTCATAATGACATTTTGGTCAAGAACAGACAGCATATACAACAGTGATCCCATAATATTATAATGGAACTGAAAAATTCCTATCATCTAGTGATGTCATTGCCATCTTAACGCCACAGCCCAACATATTTTTTTTTTTTTTGAGTTGGAGTCTTACTCTGTCGCCCAGACTGGAGTGCAGTGGCCGCTCCCGGCCACCGCAGCCTCGACCTGCTGGGCTCCGGCGATCCTTCTGCCTCAGCCTTCCGAGTAGCTGGAATTACAGGCATGCGTTACCACGCCCGGCTGATTTTTTGATTTATTGTAGAGATGAGGTCTTGCTGCCCAGGCGGGTCTCGAACCCACGGGTTCAGGCAATTCGCTCACCTCAGCCTCCCAAAGGCACGGGATTACAGGCTGAGCCACCGAGCCCGGCTCAGCCCAACATATTGATAATAAATGACTACGTTGCTGTTTTACTTATTTAGTCTACAATACTTTTTTATTAATATTACTGTTTTAGAGCATATTTCTCTATTTATAAAGAAAAAGTTAACTGTAAAACAGCCTCAGGCAGGTCCTTCAGGAGGGATTCCAGAAGAAGACGTTGTTATCATAGGAGATGACAGTGCCATGTGTGTTATTGTCTTTGAAGACCTTCCAGTGGGACAAGATGTGGAGGTGGAAGACAATGATATTGCCCTGTATAGGTCTAGGCTAAAGTGTGTGTTTGTGTCTTAGTTTTTAACTAAGAGTTTAAAAAGTAAGAAAACCAAAACCAAAATCAATCAATCAATCATACAAAAAAACTTATAGAATAAAGATATAAAGATGGGAAGTATTTTGCACAATATGTTTGCGTTTCAAGGTAAGTGTTATCACAAAAGAGTCAAAAAGTTAAAAGTTTATAAAGTAAAAAAGTTATAGCCGTGAGCATGCCACTGCACTCCAGCCTGGGCGACAGAGTGAGATTCCAACTCAAAAAAAAAAAAAGTTACAGTAAGCTAATTAATGTTAATTTATTGTTGAAGAAAAACATTTTAAAATAAACTTAGCGTAGCCTAAATGTACAGTGTTTATTAAATCTATAGTAGTGTACAATAATGTCCATTCACTCACAACTCATTCACTGACCCACTCAGAGCAACTTTTAGGTCTTCCAACTCCATTTGTGGTAAGAGCCCCATACAGATGTACCATTATTTATTTTCTACTATATTTTAACTGTAGCTTTTCTAAGTTTAAATATGTTCAGATACACAAATAGTTACCATTGTGTTACAACTGCTGACTGGGAACAGTGGCTCACTGCTGTAATCCCAGCACTTTGGGAGACCGAGGTGGGAGGATTGCTTGAGCCCAGAAGTTCGAGACCAGACTGGGCAACATAGTAAGACTTCATCTCTACAAAAAAAAAAAAAAAAAAATTAGTCAACCGTGGTTGGATGTGCCTATAGTCCCAGCTACTTCAGAGGCTGAGGTGAAGGATCAGCTGAGCCTAGGAGGTGAAGGCTGTGGTGAGCCGTGATCTTACCACTGTGCTTCAATCGGATGACAGAGTGAGACTCCGACTCAAATAAAACAAAACAAAACAAAACAAAATAAACAGCCAACAAAAATTGCCTACAGTATTCAGCACTGTAGCATGCTACATAGATTGGTTGCCTAGAAGCAATAGACTATACCATATAGCCTAGGTGTGATAGGCTAGACCTAGGTTAGACCAAGGCTAGACCATCTAAGTTTGTATAAGTACACTCTATGATATTTGTACAATGACACAATTGCCTAATGAAGCATTTTTCAATACATATCTTTAAGTGACACATGACTGTACTCAATTAATGGTATTTAAACTGCCAGAGCACAAGCCTTGATATTTAGTACTTTTTTATTTGCAAGGGACAAAAATTGTCTTGAGCTGACTCAGGGCAAAAAGGGGGAAATTCATGGAGTCCACTGAAGGAAACCACTGAAGTGTTTCAGATAATTTAAGGAAGGGTTAAAGCTGAGGCTTGCCAAAATTTGTTTTTTTCAGTTCTAATGAGTATGCAGTCATATCTCATTGTTATTTTAATTTGCATTTCCCTTATGATATATGATGTTGAGTATCTTTTCATATCTTATTTTCTATCTGTATATTTTTGATAGTGAGGTGTTTCCTCTGGTCTTTGGCCCTCCCCTTTTTTTTTTAAGTGAAAAAGCAGGATTCATTGAGGACAGAAAACCTCCCACAGTGGGAGGGCATCTGGGTTGCCCCCATTTTAAAATTGGGTTATTCATTTTTTATATTGGTAAGTTTAAAAAATTCTTTATATATTTTGCACAATAGTCCTTTATGAGATATATCTTTGGCAAATATTTCTCCTAGTCTGTGACTTGTTTTCTTATTCTTTTGACAGTGTATTTTGCAGAGCAGAAGTTTTTTTTTTCTTTTTCTTTGAGGTGGGGTCTCACTCTGTTGCCTGGGCTGAAGTGCAGTGTCACGATCACAGCTCACTACAGCGTCAACCTCCTGTGCTCAGGTGATCCTTCCATTTCAGCCTCTCAAGTAGCTGGGACTACATGCACATGCCATCATGCCTGGTTCATTTTCTGATTTTTTTTTTTTTTTTTTGGTAGAGGCGAGGTCTTGCTGTGTTGCCTAGGCTGGTCTCAAACTCCTGGACTCAAGTGATCCTCCTACCTTGGCCTCCCAAAGTGCTGGGATTACAGGTGTCAGCCACCAACCCGGCCAGAAGTTTTTAACTTTAATGAAGCCTAGCTTATCAATGCCTTCTTTTATGGATCATGCCCTTGGTGTTGTATCTAAAAAGTCGTCACTGTACCCCAGGTCATCTAGATCTTTTCCTATGTACTTCTTTTTTTTTTTTTTTTTGAGTCGGAGTCTCACTCTGTCGCCCAGACTGGAGTGCAGTGGTCGCTCCCAGCCACCGCAGCCTCGATCTGCTGGGCTCCGGCGATCCTTCCGCCTCAGCCTTCCAGGTAGCTGGAACTACAGGCATATGCTACCACGCCCGGCTGATTTTTGATTTATTGTAGAGATGAGGTCTCGCTGCCCAGGAAGGTCTCGAACCCGCGGGCTCAGGCAATCCACTCACCTCAGCTTCCCAAAGGCGCGGGATTACAGGCTGAGCCACTGAGCCCGGCTATCCTATGTACTTCTAAAAATTTTATGATTTTGTATTTTTACATTTAGGTTTATGACCCATTTGAAGTTAATTTTTGTGAAGGATGTAAAGTCAGTGCCAAGATTTTTTTTTTAAATGTGGATATCCAGTTGTTCCAGCACCATTTGTTATAAAGACAGTTTTTCTTTTTTTTTTTTTTGAGTTGGACTCTCACTCTGTCACCCAGACTGGAGTGCAGTGGCCGCTCCCGGCCACCACAGCCTCGACCTGCGGGGCTCTGGCGATCCTTCCACCTCAGCCTTCCGAGTAGCTGGAACTACAGGCACGAGCTACCAAACCCGGCTCATTTTAAAAAATTTATTGTAGAGATGAAGTCTCCCCAAGTTGCCCAGGTGGGTCTTGAACCCGCGTTCTCAGGCAATCTACTCACCTCAGCCTCCCAAAGGCGCGGGATTACAGGCTGAGCCACTGAGCCCGGCTTTAAAGACAGGTTTTCCTCCATTGATTTGTCTTTCCTTGTTTGTCAAAGATTAGTTGGCTATATTTATGAAACTCTATTTGTGGGCTTTCTATACCATTTCATTGATTTATTTGTCTATTTTCTCACCAATAGCATACTGTTCTGATTACTGGAGCTTTATAGTAAGTCTTAAAGTAGGGTGATGTCAGTCCTCTGACTTTGTTCTTTTCTTTCTTTTTCTTTTCCTTTTTTTTTTTTGAGTTGGAGTCTCACTCTGTCACCCAGGCTGGAGAGCAGTGGCATGCTCCCGGCCACTGCAGTCTCAACCTGATGGGCTCCTGTGATCCTTCCGCCTCAGCCTTCCAAGTAGCTGGAACTACAGGCACAGGTTACCACTCCCAGCTAATTAAAAAAAAAATTTATTGTAGAGACAAGGTCTTGCCAAGTTGCCTGTGTGGGTCTCGAACCCGCGGGCTCAGGCAATTCTCTCGCCTCAGCCTCCCAAAGTGCTGGGATTATAGGCTCTTTTCTTTCAATATTGTGTTGACTATTGTGGGTCTCTTGCCTATCCATATAAACTCCAGAATCAGTCTGTTGATATCCACAAAATATCTTGCTGGGATTTTGATTGGGATTGCACTGAATCTATAGATCAAGTTAGGAAGAACTGACATCTTGACAGTATTGAGTCTTCATATCCACAAATATGGAGTAGTGTCTCTTCATTTATTTGGTTTTTCTTTGACTTCTTTTATCAGAGTTTTATAATTTTCCTCATATAGTTCTTGTACATATTTTGTTAGGTTTATACCTAAGTATTTCATTATTTTGGGTGCTAATGTAAGTGAGATTGTGTTTTTAATTCCAAATTCCACTTGTTCATTGCTGGTATATGGGACAGTGGTTGACTTTTGTATATTAACCTTGTATCTGGCAGCCTTGCTGTAATTACTTATTAGTTCCAAGAATTTTTTTGTCAGCTCTTGGATTTTCTACATAGACAGTCATGTTATCTGTGAACAAAGATAGTTTTAGCTCTTCTTTTCCAATCAGTGTATTTTTAATTTCTTCTTGTTGTTTTATTGAATTAGCTAGGGCTTCCAGTACGATGTTGAAAAGGAGTGGTGAGAAGGAACATTCTTGCCTTGTTTCTGACCTTAGTGAAAAAGCTTTGAGTTTCTCACCATTAAGTGTGATGTTAACTGCAGTTTTTGGGCAGATGTTATTTAATCAAGCTGAGGAAGTTTCCCTCTATTTCTAGTTTGCTGTGGATTTTTATACTGAGCTGGTGTTGGATTTTGTTAAATGCTTTTGCTGTATCTATTGATATGACCATGCGATTTTTCTTTTCTATCCTGTTGATGTGATGGATTACATTCTTTGAGTTTCAAATATTGATCCACTCTTGTATACCTGGGATAAATCACATTTGGATGGAATTTTTTTATACATTGTTGGATTTTAATTGCAAATGTTTTATTGAGAGGTTTTGCATTTGTGTTCATGAGAGATATTGCTCTGTAGTTTTCTTGAAATGTCTTTGATTTTGGTGGTAGGGTAATGCTGGACTGATAGAATGAGTTAGGAAAGCTCCTCTGCTTCTATATTCTGGCAGAGATTGTAGGGAATTGGTATACTTTTTTTCTTAAATGTTTAGTAGAATTGGCAGATTGGGTTTTTTAAGAAATTTGTCAAAAAAAAAAAGAAATTTATTCATTTCATCTAGGTTAGCAAACTTATGGGCATAGAGTTGTTTATGGCATTCCTTTATTATTATTTGAATGTCCATGGGCTCTATAGTAATTTTTCATTCATCAATATTATTATATTTGATAATTTATTGATATTACTAAGTTATGTTCACTCTCTCTTTTTTAATTAGCTTGGCTAGAGGCTTGTTGATTGTATTGATTAAAAAAACCCATGCTTTTGATTTTGTTAATTTTCCCTATTGATTTTCTGTTTTCAATTTCATTGATTTGTACTCCAGTTTTTGTTTCTTTTCTTCTACTTACTTTGGATTTAATTTGGTCTTTGCTTCTAATTTCCTAAGGTGGAAGTTTAGATTAGTTTTTTAAAATCTTTTTCTTTTCTAATATATGAATTCATTGCTATACATTTCTAAGTACTGCTTTCACGGCATTCCACAAATTTTGATGTTTTCATTTTATTTATTTAAAAATGTTTTTAAGTTTTTCTCGAGATTTCTTCTTTGGCCCATGTGTTATTTAGAAGTGTATTGTTTAATCTCCAAACATTTTGGAATTTTTCAGTGGTCTTTCTGTTACTAATTTCTAGTTTGGTTTTATTGTGGATTGAAAGCATACAGTGTATGATTCCATTTTTAAAATGTGTTAAGCTTTGTTTTATAGCCCAGAATATGATCTATCTTGGTGAATGCTCTATATAAGCTTGAGAAGAGTGTGTATTTTGCTGTTGCTGGATGAAATAGTCCAGAGGTGTCAGTAGATGTCATAGATGTTCAGTTGATTGACAGTGCTATTGAGTTCAACAATACTCTTACTGATTTTCTGTCTTCTGGATCTGTCCATTTCTGATAGAGAGTTTTGAAACCTTCAACTATAATAGTGGATTCATCTATTTTTCTTTGCAGCCTATCAAATTTTGCCTCACATATTTTGACATTCTGTTGTCAGGTACATACATATTAAAATTGTTTTAACTTATTAGATAATTGACCTCTTTATTATTATTATTTAATTTTTAGCATAAAGATGTGGGGTACAGTTCAGGGTTAGGCATATAAATATTGATCATGCAAGTACCCTTGTTGATGAGGTATGTCCCTCCCTCCCCTAGCAGTTTTCCTCAACTGCTGATCCCACCTCCTGCCCCTGACAGTTTCCCACTATTGCCAATCGCTTTCTTATAGCATTATAATTGTTCAAGGTCCCCTTATGAGTGAGAATATATGGAACTCTGTTCTTTGTTTCTGTGGAGTATGATCGACTCCAAATTCATCCAAGTTGCTGCAAAGTTCATATATTTGTCCTTTTTTGGCTGCATAATATTCCATTGTGTATATATACCACATTTTAAAAAAGTATTATAAAGATGTGGGGTACAATTTAGGGTTAAGTATATAAACATTGATCATGCAGGTACCCTTGTTGATGAGGTGTGCCCCTCCCTCCACTAGCAATTTCCCTCAATTGCCAATCCCACCTCCCCTCCCCTGACAGTTTTCTACTACTGCCAACCGCTTTCTTGTAGCATTATAATTGTTCAAGGTCAGCTTATGAGTGAGAGCATATGGAACTCAGTTCTTTGTTTCTGTGATAAATCACTATGATTGACTCCAAATCCATCCAAGTTGCTGTAAAGTCCCTATATTTGTCCTTCTTTTTGACTGCATAATATTCCATTGTGTATATGTATCACATTTTTTTTATCCAGTACAGCTTCGATGGGCAACATGGTTGGTTCTATGTTTTTGCTATTGCGAATAGAGCTGCAACAAACATACGTGTGCAGGTGTCTTTTTTGTAGAATAATTTGAGTTCCTCTGGGTATATTCCCAATTGGGAAATTGCTAGGTCATATGGAAGGTCAATTTCTAGTTCTTTCAGAAATCACCACACTGTCTTCCAAAGAGGTTGTACTAGTCTGCATTCCCACCAGCAGTGTAGAAGTGTTCCTTTTCTCCACATCCTCGCCAGCATCTGTTGTTGTTTCTTTTATTAATGATGGCCATTCTTACAGGAGTTAGGTAGTATCTCAATGTGGTTTTGATTTTCATTTCTCTGATGATGAATGAAGCTGAGCACTTTTTCATGTGTTTGTTGGCTGCCCATATATCTTCTTTTGAGAAGTGTCTATTCATGTCTTTTACCCACTTTTTAAAGGAGCTGTTTTTTTTTTCCTTTCTGTGCACTTGAGTTCCTTGTAGATACTAGATGTTAGGCCTTTATCAGATATACAGTTGGCAAATGTTTTTTCCCAGTCTGTGGGCTGTCTCCCTGCTCTCTTGATGGTTTCTTTGGCTTTGCAGAAGCTTGTCAGTTTGATGAGGTGACCCCTTTATTATTATGTAATACACCTTTTTATCCCTGA
This sequence comes from Carlito syrichta, assembly GCF_000164805.1. NCBI lineage: Eukaryota > Metazoa > Chordata > Mammalia > Primates > Tarsiidae > Carlito > Carlito syrichta. The sequence continues at coordinate 507,805 of NW_007247249.1, read as the reverse complement.
TAACTTTCCTTGCTCTGAAGTCTGCTCTACTTGAAATTAATATAATCACTCTTGGTTACTTTTGATTAATGTTAACATGAAGTATCTCTCTCCATCCTTTTACTTTCAATACATATGTGTCTTCATATTTAGAGTGGTTTTCTTGTAGATGATATATCTAGTTGGGTACTGTTTCTCATCTATGTTGCAAATCTGTCTTTTAACTGATAGATTTAGACCATTGATGTTTAAAGTAATGATTGATACAGTTAGATTAATATCGATCATATTTGTTACTGCTTTATATTCATTGCCCTTGTTCTTTGATCCTATTTTTGTTTTCCTCTTTTTTTTTTTTTTTTTTAAGTTGAGAAAGCAGGATTTATTGAGAGGACAGAAAAGCTCCCAGTGTAGAGGAGACCCAGGGGGTTGCCCTTGTTTTCCTCTTCATTCTGGCCTTTGTGATTTTAAAGAGCATTTTTATATAAAGTAATGAAATGATTCTGTTTCCTCTTATTTCTTAGCATAAATTTGTGCTTAAAAAAACCCCCCTTTTTTGTAGTTACCCTAACATTTGCAAAATAGATTTACACTTAATTCAAGTCCATTTTCAAATAGCACCTTACTGTTTCACAAATATGACAAGGGCCTTATAATAACAAAATTACTCCTTTCCATTTCTTGTATCATTACTGTCATTCATTTCACTCATAAATAAACATATTTTTATATATTATATATGTAATATATAATGTATTAATGATTCCATATATAATTTATACTATATTAAATATGTTTATAAACACATACATAAGCATACATATCAAATGCTATTATAATTTTGAACAAACTGTTATCTGTTAGATAAAAAGAATAAAAAAATTTTTACCTTCACTTATTTCTTCTGCATTGATTTTCTTTTCTTCATGTGTATCTGAGTTTCTGACATATAATTTTTGTTCTTTCTGTAAAGTTTTTTAAAACATTTCTTGCAGTGCAGAATTATTTAATTTTTTTTTTTTTTTTTTTTTTTTTAGTTAGAGTCTCACTCTGTCGCCCAGACTGGAGTGCAGTGGCCGCTCCTGGCCACCGCAGCCTTGACCTGCTGGGCTCCGACGATCCTTCCGCCTCAGCCTTCCAAGTAGCTGGAACTACAGGTGCGCGCTACCACACCTGGCTAATTTTTGATTTATTGTAGAGATGAGGTCTCGCCAAGTTGCCCAGGCGGGTCTTAAACCCGCGGGCTCAGGCAATCACCTCAGCCTCCCAAAGGCACGGGATTATAGGCTGAGCCACCGAGCCCGGCTTCTTTTGGAATTTTCTATAGAAGTATTCTTGAAATCAGAGATTTTTTTTTTTACTGTGCCCATTCTATTAATGAGTCCATCAAAGGTATTCTTTCTTTCTGTTACAGCATTTATGATGTTTAGCATTTTTTTGGATTGTTGCTTAGAAATTTTATCTCTCTGCTTACATTGCCCATCTGTGAAAAATGGAATTAATAGATTAAAAAACTTTATTTTTCAACTTAAGCTCTATCAAGTTCAAAAAACTTTTATAAGTGATGATATCAATCATTTAATCCATCTCTAAAGAACTGAGTTTCCTGGAAATTTAATCATGTCAATCCAGTCTTTTTACATAGAGAAATGGTTGTTCTATACAGAATTATTAAAATAATTGTTTTGTTTATTTTATTTTTTATTATAAAGATGTGGGGTACAATTCAGGGTAAGGTATACAAATGTCGATTATGTAGATACCCTTGTTGATGAGGTATGCACCTTCCTCCCCTAGCAGTTTCTCTTCACTGCCAATCCCACCCCCCTCCCCTGACAGTTTCCCACTACTGCCAATCCCTTTCCTATGGTATTACAATTGTTCAAGGTCTGCTTATGAGTGAGAACATATGGTACTCTGTTCTTTGTTTCTGTGATGGATCACTGAGTATGATCGACTCCAAATCCATCCAAGTTGCTGCGACGTCCATACGTTTGTCTTTCTTTATGGCTGCATAATATTCCATTGTGTATGTGTACCACTTTTTCTTTTTTTAACCAGTCTAGCTTCAGTGGGCAACATGGTTGGTTCCACGTTTTACTATTGTGAATAGAGCTGCAATGAACATATGTGTGCAGGTATCTTTTTTGTAGAATGATTTGAGTTCCTCTGGGTATATTCCCAATAGGGAAATTGCTGGGTCATATGGAAGGTCAATTTCTAGTTCTTTAAGAAATTGCCACATTGTCTTCCAGAGAGGTTGCTCTAGTTTGCATTCCCACCAGCAGTGCAGAAGCGTTCCTTTTTCTCCTCATCCTCGCCAGCATCTGTTTTTGTTTGTTTTATTAATGATGGCCATTCTTACTGGAGCTAGGTGTTATCTCAGTGTGGTTTTGATTTGCATTTCTCTGATGGTGAGTGAGGCTCAGCACTTTTTCATGTGTCTGTTGGCTGCCTATATATCTTCTTTTGAGAAGTGTCTATTCATATTTTTGCCCACTTTTTAATGGGGCTGTTTGTTTTTTTCCTTTTTCTCCGCATCCTCGCCAGCATCTGTTTTTGTTTGTTTTATTAATGATGGCCATTCTTACTGGAGCTAGGTGGTATCTCAGTGTGGTTTTGATTTGCATTTCTCTGATGGTGAGTGAGGCTGAGCACTTTTTCATGTGTCTGTTGGCTGCCTGTATATCTTCTTTTGAGAAGTGTCTATTCATGTTTTTGCCCACTTTTTAATGGGGCTGTTTGTTTTTTTCCTTTCAGAAGCTTGTCGGTTTGATGAGGTCTCACTGGCTATTTTATTTCTTAAAGTATTGGCATTTAGGATTCTGAATAGAAATTGGTTGCCAGTTCCAATTTCCATAAGGGTGTCTCCTGCGTTTTCTAAGATTCTTATAGTTTGAGGTTTTACGTTTAGGTCTTTGATCAATTTGGAGTTAATTTTTTGCGTATGATGATAAGTAGGGGTCCTGTTTCAATCTTCTGCATGTGGTCAGCCAGTTTTCCCAGCACCATTTACTGAATAGGTTATCCTCTCCCCACTTGTTGTTGGAGACTTTGTCAAAGATGAGTTGGTTAAATTGAGACTTTGGTTCCGGAATCTCTATCTTGTACCATTGATCTATGTGTCTATTCTTGTGCCAATACCAGGCTGTTTTGATTACTGTAGTCTTATAGTAAAGTTTGAAGTCCAGAAGTGTGATACCTCCTGCTTTGTATCTTTTGCTAAGGATTGTTTTGACTATTCATGGTCGTTTATGCTTCCATATGAGTTTGTATTGTCATTTCCAGGTCTGAGAAGAATGATGTTGGTAGTTTAATGGGTATTGCATTGAATCTGTAGATTGCCTTTGGTAGGTTGGACATTTTAACAATGTTGATTCTTCCTATCCACGAGTATGGAATATTTTTCCATTTGTTTGTGTCTTCTTGGATTTCTTTGAGCAGTGTTTTGTATTTTCATGTAAAGGTCTTTAACTTCTCTGGTTAGGAAGATGCCGAGGTATTTAATTTGTTTTGTGGCTATTGTGAATGGAATTGTGCTTTTAATTTGGGTCTCTGCCTGCTTGTTGTTGGTGTATAGGAATGCAACTGTCTTTTGTATGTTAATTTTGTACCCTGAGACTTTACCAAAGTCCTTTATCAGTGCAAGCAGATTTTTGACAGATTCTTTTGGATTTTCAAGGTATAGGATCATATCATCAGCCAAGAGGGATAATTTAACCTCCTTTTTTCCTATTTGGATACCCTGATTTCCTTCTCTTGTCTTATTGCCTGAGCTAGGACTTCCAACACAATGTTGAACAAGAAGGGTGAGAGTGGACAGCCTTGTCTTGTTCCAGTTTTCAGGGGAAATGTTTCCAGTTTCTGTCCATTTAGCAATATGCTAGCTGTGGGTTTATCATAAATTGCACAGACTATTTTGAGTATGTTCCTTCTATAACTAGATGTTTGAGGGTTTTTATCAAGAAGGTATGCTGGATTTTATCACAAGCTTTTTCTGCATCTAATGAGATAATCATGTGGTTCTTGTTTTTACATCTGTTGATACATTTAATTACACTTATGGTCATGTGAATGTTTGAACCAGCCCTGCATCCTGGTGATGAAGCCTACTTGGTATGGTGGATGACTTTTGAGATGTGTTTTTGGATCTGATTTGCTTGAATTTTGTTGAGGATTTTTGCATCTATGTTCATAAGGAATATTGGCCTGTAACTCTCTTTTTTTTTGTTGAATCTTTACCCGGTTTGGGTATCAGTGTGATATTAACTTTGTAAAATGATTTGGGGAGAATTCCAACTTTCTCAACTGCCTGGACTACTTTCCATAGGATTGGTATCAACTCCTTCTTGTACATTTTGTAGAATTCTACTGAAAGTCATCTGGTTCAGGGCTTTTTTTGTAGGTAGTTTTCTTACGACAGAGTCAATTTCCTGGGTTGTTACTGGTTTATTTAGAGCCTCAATGTCTTCTTGTTTCAACTTGGGGAGGTTGTGTGATGTCAGAAAGTCCTCCATTTCATTTAGGTTATCAAGTTTGTGTCCATACAGGTGTACACAGTAATCTCTGATAATCTTTTGTATTTCTTCAGAGTCAGTTGTGATTTGATTTTTGTATTTCTGATTGTGTTTATTTGGGCCTTTTCTCTCTTTTTCTTGGTCATTCTGGCTAGGGCCCCATCAATCTTGCTAGTTCTTTCAAAGAAGCAGCTTTTTGTTTTTTTGATGTTTTCTATGATATTTTTGTCTTCTATGTCCCATATTTGGGCTCTTATTTTGGTGATTTGGATTCCTCTGCTAAAGTTGGGGTTTTGGTAGTCTTCTCTTTCCTGCTCCCTTAGGTGATTTGTTAGGCTCTCCACTTATGATCTTTCTGTTTTCTTGATGTGTGCTCATAGAGATATAAATTCCCTTGTTAGAACTGATTTCATGGCATCCCAGAGGTTTTGGTAAGATCTTTCTTCATTTTCATTTGTTTCCAGGAATCTTTTAATATCTGCTTAGATTTCAGTGTTGACCCAGTAGTTGTTCAGCATCATGCTGTTTAGTGTCTATGTCCTTGTGATTGGAAAATGTTGTTGGTTTTGATATTTATTTTTATTCTGCTGTGTTCTGCGAATGTGCATGGCAAGATTTCAACCTTATGGAATTGTTTATGCTTGATTTGTGGCCAAGGATGTGATCGATCTTGGAATATGGTCCATGTGGTGATGATTAGAATGTATATTCTGTGGTTGTCCATTTGGTTGAGTGTCAAGTTTAGGTTCTGGATCTCCTTGTTGATTTTTTGCCTTGATGATCTATCTAGGGCTGTCAGTGGGGTATTCAAGTCCCCTGCTATAATAGTGTTAGAGTCAATATCCTTTCTTAAGTTTATTTAGTAGTTGCTTTATAAATGCTGGTGCTCCTGGGTTGGGTGCATATATGTTTAGGATGGATATTTCTTGTTGATGGATGAAACTTTTATCATTATGTAGTGTCCTTTTGCATCTTTTTGAATTTTTGATAGCTTAAAGGTTGTTTTGTCTGATATAAGATTGCAACTCCTGCCTTCTTTTGTGATCCATTTGCCTGAAAATTTGTTTTCCATTCTTTCACTTTGAGTCTGTGCGTCCCTTGTGGTGAGTTGCATCTTATGGATGCAGCAAATAATTGGGTCATGGTTTCTTATTCAGTTGGCAGAATGTTTAAGATTAGAAAACAAAAATAAATCAAAAGGAGCCAAATCAAGACTGTATGGTGAATGCCTGATGATTTCCCATAGAATCCTTTGCAAAATTACCCTTGTATAATGAAAGGAATGAACAGAAACATTGTCATAGTGGAGAAGAACTCTCTGGTGATGTTTTCTTGGCAATTTTTATGGCAAAATTTTGGTTAGCTTTCTCCAATCATTCAGAATAAGTAGATATTCTTGTTCTTTGGCCCTCCAGAAAGTCAACAAACAAAATGCTTTGAGCTCCAAAAAGCTGTTGCCATGACTTTTGCTTTTGACTAATTTGCTTTTGCTTTGACTGGACCACTTCCACCTCTTAGTAGCCATTGCTTTGATTGTGCTTTGCCTTCATGATCATGCTAGTAAATCCATGTTTCATCTCCTGCTACAATTCTTCAGGGTCTTGATCCTACTTGCTTACAATTTCCATTGAAAATTCTACTTTTGTTTGCGGGTAATCTAGGTACAACAGTTTTTGGCACACATTGAGTGGAATGTTTACTCAACTTTTTAGGTTACAGTTATGTAAGCTGAACCAATTGAGAAAACCATGGTGTTGGCTATTGCTTGTGCTGTTATTTGTTGGCCTTTTTCAATTAAGGCACAAACAAAATGAAATTTTCCCTCACAAATTGATGTGGATGGTCTGCCACAGTGGGCTTCATCTTCAACATCATCTCATCCCTCCTTAAAATGAGTTACCTGTTTGTAAACTGCTGATTTCTTTGAGGCACTATCCCCATTTTTTTGAAAAGCATCAGTGATTTCACCATTCTTCCCCCCCAATTTCATATTTTTTTTCCTGCTTCAATTTTAGTGGAATTCATGTTGATAGGGGCTCTTTTCAAACTGATATCTTATTTTCCTTAGTGCTTCAAACTAAATCCTGTTCAGACATGTTGTAACAAGTTGGTGCAAGTTTATTTTGGTGCAAAACCTTTTGATATCTATTAAGTTTTTTGTTGTTGTTTGTTTGTTTTTTTGTTTTTGTTTTTTGAGTTGGAGTCTCACTCGGTCGCCCATACTGGAGTGCAGTGGCCGCTCCCGGCCACCGCAGCCTTGACCTGCTGGGCTCCAGTGATCCTTCCGCCTCAGCCTTCCAAGTAGCCGGAATTACAGGCATATGCTACCATGCCCAGCTGATTTTTTTTTTTTTAAATTTTTATTGTAGAGATGAGGTCTCGCTGCCCAGGCAGGTCTCAAACCCGCGGGCTCAGGCAATCCACTCACCTCAGCCTCCCAAAGGCACGGGATTACAGGCTGAGCCACGGTTCTTGTTTTTGTTTTTTTAAGAGAAAGGGTCTCACTATCATACTAGACTCAAAGTCTTGAGCTCAAGCAATCATCCTGCCTAGACTCCCAAGTTGCTGGGACTGTAGGCATGCACCACTGTACTGGTTCATTTTCTTCCTCTTCCTTCCTTCTTTCCTTCCTTCCTTCCTTCCTTCCTTTCTTCCTTCCTTCCTTCCTTCCTTCCTTCCGACAGCGTCTCATTCTGTTACCCACGCTGGAGTGCAGTGGTGTGATAACATTTCCTCGTAGCCTCAACCTCCTGGATTCAAGTGATCCTCCCATCTCGTCACCCAGGTTGGAACTACAGGTGCACACCACCATGCTCAGCTTTATTTTTTATTTGTAAAGACGAGATCTTACTATATTGCCAAGGCTGGTCTTGAACTCTTGGGCTCAAGTGATCCTCTTGCCTTGACTTCCCAAAGTGCTGGGATTACAGCTGTGAGCCACTATGCCCAGCTCAGTTTTTCTTAATATGCATTTTCCATGAGCTTTTTGAAGATCTCTCATATTATCTTAGTTGATTCAAATTCCTGGTCTGATAATTTCAATATCTGAATCTATCTCTGATGCTTTCTTTGTCTCTTTAAACTGTGATTTTTGCCTTTTAGGATGCTTCTGATTTTTCTCTTGATAGTCAGACATGATATATTAAGTAGAAGAAACTGCAGTAAATAAGCCTTTAATAATGTGGTGGTAAGGTGTAGGAGGAGAGGACGCGGTCTGTAGTCCTATGATTAAGTCACAGTCTAGTAACAAACCTGTGCCTTTGGACTGAACTTCACCAGTGCTTTTCAATATTTTCCCACCCCCTTAGATGGCACATGATGGTTAGGAGTAACTCCCCAGGTCAATTACTATCAGAAGAAACCTTATTTTTATTTTATTTTATTTTTGTAGAGACAGGGTGTCATTATATTGCCCTGACTGGAGTGTAATAATACACCTATAGCTCACTGTAGCCTCCAACCTCCAACTCCTGGACCCAAGTAACCCTCCTGCCTCATCCTCCTGAGTTGTTGGGGCTATAGGCAGGTGCTACCATGCCTGGTTAATTTTTTTTTTAAATAGAGACTAGGTCTTATGTTGCCCAGTCTGGTCTTGACATTCTGAGCTCAAGAGATCCTCCTCCCTCAGTCTCCCAAAGTGCTAGGATTATAGGCATGAACTACTGTTCCTGATCAGAAGAAATCTTAATAGTCTAGGTTCTAGTAAAATATTTGCTTTTGAAGAAAGACCTTACTAAGAAGAATTGAATACTCTGGTATAATTAAAAATAGTTTCCTCCTTTCCCCCTTCCCCTCCAGGAAGCACAAGGGGATTTTTCTGTGATGCCCACTGTGAAAACCCAAAGGCAAAACTCACAAAAGTGTTGAGGTTCTGCCCATGAATGGGTGACCCTTCTGGTAGTGTGTCAATTAAAATAGTGACTTCAGCCGGGCTCGATGACTCAGCCTGTAATCCCGCGCCTTTGGGAGGCTGAGGTGAGTGGATTGCCTGAGCCCGCGGGTTCGAGACCCGCCTGGGCAGCGAGACCTCATCTCTACAATAAATCAAAAAATCAGCCAGGCGTGGTAGCGCATGCCTGCAATTCCGGCTACTTGGAAGGCTGAGGCGGAAGGATTGCCGGAGCCCAGCAGGTGGAGGCTGCGGTGACCGGGAACAGCCACTGCACTCCAGTCTGGGAGACAGAGTGATACTCCAAATAGTGACTTCTAAGCTTCTTCCATACTGAACTGGATACCAAAAGTCAGCTTGACTTTTTTTACTCAGCGTAATTCTATGGATTCATCCAGATTGTTGTGTGTATCAATAGCTTATTTCCTTTCATTCTATGGTATGGATGTGCCACATTTTAAAAACCATTCACACATGGAAAAATATTTAAAGTTTTTAATTTTAATTAAAAAGCTGTTATAAATATCCACGTGTAGATTTTTGAATGAAAATATTTTCATTTTTCTGGGATTAATGCCCAGGAATGCAATTACTTGGTTGTATGATAGTTGTATTTTTAGTTTTATAAGAAACTGTTTATAAAGAGTGGCTGTACCATTTTTAATTTATTCTCACCAACAATCTATGAGTGACCCTATTTCTCTCCATTCTTGTCAGCGTTTGGTGTTGTCATTTTTAATTTTAGCCATACTGATAGGTGTGTGGTGATATCTCATGTGGTTTTAATTTGCTTTTCCTGAATGATTAATGGTGTGAACATTTTCATGTGCTCATTTTCTATCTTTATATCCTCAGATAAAACGTGTCTTCAATGTCTTTTGCTCATTCTCCAATTAGATTATTTATTTATTTTTGAGTTTTGAGAGTTCTTTATATATTCTAGATGCCCCTTGTTGGAAATTTGTTTGCAGGTACTTTCTCCTAGTCTTAGATCTCTTGATAGAGTCTTCTGCAGAACAAAAGTTCTTAATTTTGATTAGCCAACCTATCATTTTTCTTTTTTTTTGGGACTGTGATTTTAGTGTCATCTAGAAACTCTTTGCATAGCCCTGGATCATAACGATTTTCTCCTTTAAAATAGTTTCTTAGTTTTGTGTTTCATAATTAAGCACTGTGATTTTAGCATCATATAGAAACTCTTTGCATAGCCCTGGATCATAACGATTTTCTCCTTTAAAATAGTTTCTTACTTTTATGTTTCACATTTAAGCACAATACATTTTGAGTGAATTTTTAAAAAATAGGCCGGGCTCAACCTGTAATCCCAGCACTTTGGGAGGCCAAGGCGAGTGGATTGCCTGAGCCCGCGGGTTCCAGACCTGCCCAGGCAACTTGGCGAGACCGCGGGCTCTACAATAAATCAAAAACTAGCCGGGCGTGGTAGCCTGCACCTGTAGTTCCGGTTACTCGGAAGACTGAGGTGGAAGGATCGCCAGAGCCCAGCAGGTCGAGGCTGCGGTGGCTGGGAGCGGCCATTGCACTCTAGTCTGGGCAACAGAGTGAGACACCAACTCAAAAAAAAAAAAAAAAAAAAAAGGTATGAGAGTTGGATCACGGTTTATTTTGTTGCCTCTGGATGCCCAACAGTTCCGGCACCATTTATTGAAAAAGCCATCTTGCCTCCATAAATTGCTTTTGCCCCTTTGTTAGTAATCAGTTAGGTATATTTGTCTAGGTTTTTTCTGGGTTCTTTATTATGGCCAATTGATTTGTGTTTTTCCTTTGCCAATACTGCACATTATTTATTACTGTAGCTATACAGAAGGGGACCCTAAACAACCTGGAATTTATTTATTAAAGGTTGTGTATTATGTCAGGTGCGGTGGCTCAAGCCTGCAATCTTAGCACTTTGGGAGGCTGAGGCAAGAGGATTGCCTTGAGCTCAGGGATTCGAGACCCACCTAGGCAACTTCGTGAGACATCGTCTCTACAATAAATCAGGTGGGCGTGGTAGTGCACACCTGTAGTTCCAGCTACTTGGAAGACTCAGGCGGAAGGATCACCTAAGCCTAGCAAGTCAAGGCTGCGATAGCCATGAGCGTTCCACTGTACTCCAGCCTGGGCAACAGAGTGAGACACCGACTCAAAAAAAAAAAGTTGTGTATTTATTCTTACGTATTTATACTTCAGTCACCTTCAAAGTACTCTGTTTGATATGATAGACCTATCAAGATGCTTTTTTCACCGCTCAAAACCATTTGATACCTTTTAGTGCTTCTGTCGTTTTTTGTTTCACCTCTTTCACGCTGGCAAGACGTTTCCCTTTGATGACTTTTTTCATCTAGGGAAACAAACAAAAAAATGTTGCTCGGGCAAGATTAGGTAAATAGGAAGGGGTGCGGCATGAAGGTTATGCCATTTGCGGTAAAAAAAAAAAAAAAAAAAGGTGAACACAGCGTGCTGTGGGCAGATGAGCTTGTAAATCACCCATTGTGAAATGGGCAAATGCCTTGGAGGAAAAAAAAATTCACTGAAGCGGAATACAGCCTCTCACAACAATGCTAGCTGGTACGCTGATGCCGACAGCTTCCTAGAACACTTACATACATAGCAGGGGAAGCTTGTGCTACAAGGAGCCCACCCTCCAAAAAATAATTCTGGAATTTTTTGGCTCCCCCTTGTATAAATCTTAAAGTTGAGTGGATAGTTTCCTCTTATTCTTCTTTAAACAAATTTCTTTAGCTATCCTAGTTCCTTTGCCATTTCATAGAAATTTTTTAATAATCTGGTCTATGTCTGCAAAAATCCTTGGTAGCATTTTGATAAGAATTATGTTAAATTTGTATATAAATTTGACAAGTGTTGATATTTTTATCATCTGGAGTTTTCTAATCCATGAGCAGGTATTTCTCTCCATTTATTTAGGTATTTTTAATTTTGTCAGAATTTTCTAGTTTTTAGTGTAGAAGTTCTGTAAATGTTTTGTTCGATTTAAACTCAAGTATTTAATTTTTTCAGCTATTGTAAGTGCTATTGTATTTTTACTTTTGGCATTTATGTGTTCATTGCTTGTATATAGAAATACAACTGACTTTTTAAATGTTTGTCTTGTGTCCTTTAAGCTTGCTGAACTTACTCATAAATTTTAAAAGTTTTTTTAAAAAATAGGCTACTTGAAATTTTCAACGTATATAACAACGTCAACTGCAAACGGACAATTTATTTCTTCATTTTGGATCTGTATTCCTTTTATTTCCTTTTCTTGTCTTATTTCCTACTGCTAGAACTTAGTATGTTGAGCAAGAGTAGTGAGAGTAAACATCCTTGCCTTATTCTTGAACTTGATGGGGGGGGTGAGTAGCATTAATTCACCATTAAGTATAGTAATTCACCATTAAGTATAATTTAGCTGTAGGCTTTTTGTAGATGCTTTCTATCGGGTTGAGGAAGATTACTTCTGTTCATAGTTTTCTGGGAGTTTTTGTTTTTTTAAGTCATGAGTAGTGTTGAATTTTTTCAAATGCCTTTTCTGTATTGACTGATATTATGATTATAAAATTTGTCTTTTTAAGACTGTTAATATGGTAGATGACATTGACTGACTGTGAGTTGAATCTGCCTTGCATATTTGGAAAAAACCTTACTTGATCATCTACATAATTCTTTTATGTGTTGCTGAATTCTGTTTGCTAATATTTTGTTAAGGATTTTGGCATTTATATTTCTGAGGGATATTGATGTGTAGCTTTGTTTTTGTACTGTCTTTATCTGGTTTTGGTATCAAAGTAATGCTAACTTCATTAAATGAATTGATAAGTGTTACTTTTCTGTTTTCTGGAAGAGATTGTATAGAGTTATGTTAATTTTTATTTAAATGTTTGGTAGAATTCTCCAATGAAACCATCTGGGCCTGGAGATTTCTTTTCTGAGAATTTTAAAATTACAAATTCATTAAAAAATAATTATAGAATTATTCAAATTACTTATTTCATATTGGTTGAGTTGTGAGTTTGCGTTCTTCAAGAAATTCATCCATTTCATCTAAATTGCTATATTTATGTAAGCAAAATTGTTCATGGTATTTCCTTATTCTCTTGACAACTGTGAGGTTGTAATTATATCCCTTGTTTCATTTCTTGTATTATTAATTTATATTTTCTCTCCTCTTTTGTTTTTCTTCTTAAACCCTTGTCAATTTTATCGATCTCCTCAAATAACTAATATTTTGTTTCACTTATTTTGTCTATTATTTTTAGTTTTCAATTTCACTGATTTCTCCTCCTCCCTTTATTATTCCCTTCCTTCTACTTGCTTTGGACTTATTTTGCTCTTGCCACCCCCCAAGTTCTTCAGGTGGGAGCTTAGATTTTTAATTCAAGACTTAAACTTTAAAAATGTGTAACTTAGTTCTACAAATTTCCCTCAAAGCACTGCTTTAACTGTGTCCCACAAATTTTGATATGTTGTGTTTTCATTTTCATTCAGTTTAATTTCTCTTTTTGATTTCTCTTGAGACTTCCTCTTTGATCTATGGATTATTTAGAAATGCATTATTTATTTTCCTATTATTTTTCTGTTATTGATTCCTAGTTTAATTCCACTGTGGTTGCATAATACAATCTATGTGATTTCAATTTTTAAAAATTTGCTGAGGTTTGTTTCATGGCTTAGGATATGATTTATCTCTTTGTATGTTCTATGGGCACTTGAGAAGAATGGGCATGCTACTTTTGTGAGGTGGAGTGTTTTATAAATGTGAGTTAGATCCTATTTGTTTATGGTGGTGTTGACTTCTACATCTTTGCTGATTTTCTTTGTGATTTTTCTACTAATTGTTGCGAGAGGGCTGTTGAAGTCCCCAAGTGTAATTGCAAATTTGTCTGTTTCTTCTTTCAGTTTTATCAGTTTTTTCTTTATATATTTTACTGCTCTGTTGTTTGCTGCATACACATTTTGGATTACTATGTCTCTTGATAGATTACCTTTTCATTATTATGCAATGTCCATTTCTGTTCTTGTAATTTACTTTGCTCTGAAATCTACTTTGATATTAATATAGCCACTTGCACTTCCTTTTGATTAATGTTTGCATAATGTATTGCTTCCCATCCTTCTTCTTTTTTTTTTTGAGTTGGAGTCTCACTCTCGCCCAGACTGGAGTGCAGTGGCCACTCCCAGCCACCGCAGCCTCGACCTGCTGGACTCCAGCGATCCTTCCGCCTCAGCCTTCCAAGTAGCTGGAACTATAGGCGCACGCTACTGAGCCCGGCTGATTTTTTGATTTATGGTAGAGATGAGATCTCGCCAAGTTGCCCAGGCAGGTCTCGAACCCGTGGGCTCAGGCAATCCATTCACCTCAGCCTCCCAAAGTGCTGGGATTACAGGCTGAGCCACTGAGCCCGGCTATCCATCCTCTTCTTTAAATCTGCCTATATTGTTTTATATGAAGTATGTTGTAAACAACATATAGAGTCATGTTTTTAATCCACTCTATCAATATCTGTCTTTAAATTCATATATATGCACTTTTAAACTTATATATATATATACTTTTAATTCAAATATATACATTTATATTTAATGTAAGTATTGGTATATTCAGGCGGAAGCTGGGTATTTTAATTTTTGTTTCTTTTCTCTGTTTTTAGTTTCTCTGTTTTATATTACTTGCCTTCTCGTAGGTTACTTGAATATCTTTTAAGAGTTTCATTTTGATTTATCTATAGTGTTTTTGAATGTAACTTTATTTTTTCTTTTTAAAGACAGGATCTTTCTCTGTTTTCCAGGCTGGAGTGTAGTGGCATAATCATAGCTCTAACTCCTGGCCTCAAACAATCTTCCTCCTTCCTCAGTCTCCTGAGTAGCCAGGATTGTAGGCATACACCTCCACACCTAGCTAACTTAAAGTTTTTTTTCCTTTTATCTTTTGTAGAAATTAGGTCTTGCTATGTTGTCCAGGCTGGGTTGAACTATGGGCAAGTGAACCTCCTTTCTTGGCCTCTCAAAGAGCTTGATTACAGGCATAAGTCACTGCAGCTGGCCCAAGTGTAACTTAAAAAAAATTTTTTTATTTTAAAGTTGTGGAACAATTCAGGATTAGGTATACAAGTGGATCTCGTACAGATAAAGTTTGGATCTCCCTTTGGTCCCCACTTTACCTGATTTAAGATTAGGTACACTTATTGATGTTGTGTCCCCCCATAAACCTGGCAGTATCCTGTTCCTGCCAATCCCTTTCTTACATAGTATTATGGTAAATGTTCAGGGTCTGCTTATGCGTGAGAACATGTGGTACTCTGTTCTTTGTTTCTGTGATAGATCACTGAGTATTATTGACTGTAAATCCATTCAGGTTGCTGTAAAGTCCATATGTTTGTCCTTCTTTATGGCTGCATAATATTCCATTGTGTATATGTACCACATTTTTTATCCAGTCCAGTTTCAATGGGCAGCACGGTTGGTTCCATGTTTTTGCTAGTGTGAATAGTGCTGCAATAAAAATGCATGTGCAAATATCGTTTTTTGTAGAATGATTTGAGTTGCTCCAGGTATATTCCTGATAGGAGGATTGCTGAGTCATATGGAAGGTCAATTTCTAGTTCTTTTAGAAATTGCCACACTGTTTTCCATAGAGGTTGGACTAGTTTGCATTCCCACCAGCAGTGTAGAAGCATTCCCTTTGCTCTGCATCCTCACCAGCATCTGTTGTTGGTTTTATTAATGATGGCCCCTTACTGGGGTTGGGTGGTATCTCAGTGTAGTTTTGAGATGCATTTCTCTGATGATTAGTGAGGCTGAGCACTTTTTCATGTGCCTGTTTGCTGTCTGTATATCTTCTTTTGAGAAGTGTCTATTCATGTCTTTTGCCCATTTTTTAATGGGGCTGTTTGTTCATTTTTAGTGGTTTCTCTGGATATTACATTGTATATACATATACATAACTTATAAGAGTCTACTGATGCCATTTTACCAGGGTAAGTGATGTGATATGTAGAAATCTTCCTTTACAAATCTCTTAGTCCTTGCTCATTTGTAATATAATTGTATAAAACTTTTTCTCTACATATATTTAAAATTTTACCTGGTAGCCAAATATCATTAGAATTTTGCTTTAGCTATCAAACATTATCTAGACATGGGGAAATATATTTTATTGATTCATATTTTTACTCGGCCTGTTGTTTTTCTTTCTTTATGTTCTAAGATTCCTTCTTTATTTTATTTTATTTTATTTTATTTTGAGTTGGAGTCTCACTCGGTCGCCCAGACTGGAGTGCAGTGGCCGCTCCCGGCCACCGCAGCCTCGACATGCTGGGCTCCGGCGATCCTTCCACTTCAGCCTTCTGAGTAGTCGGAATTACAGGCATACGTTACCACACCCGGCTGATTTTTAAAATTTATTGTAGAGATGAAGTCTCGCTGCCCAGGCGGGTCTCGAACCCGCGGGCTCAGGCAATCCATTCACCTCAGCCTCCCAAAGGCACAGGATTACAGGCTGAGCCACCGAGCCCGGCTTCAAGATTCCTTCTTTAGTTATTTCCTTTCTACTTGGAGAACTTCCTTTAGCCAGTCTTTCATGGTAGGCCTGTTGGTGGCAAACTCTCTTAATTTTTATCTGAGGATGTCTTGACTTTTCCTCTATTTCAGAAAGATTTTTTTTTTTTTGAATGTAGCATTCTGGTTGATAATTCTTTTCTTTCAGCACTTGAAAAATGTTATGCTACTTCCTCGTGGCCTTCGTGGTATATGGTGAGTAATCCAATGATTCAAGTTGTTTTTTTCCTCTACAGAAAGTGTCACTTCTCTCTTGTGGGGCCTTTTCTTGTTTTTAGTTTTCAGAAAGTTTTCTATGCTGTCACTTGGTGTGGATTGCTTTGTGTTTAGCCTTTTTCAGTTTCCTCAGGTTCTTGATTTTGTATGTTTTTGTCTTTTGCTAAATTTGAGACATTTTCAGCCATTATGTCTTTAAGTCATTTTTAATCCTATCCTGTTTCTTCTCTCCTTTCAGGATTATGATGATTTAAATGTTAGATTTTTTTTTTTAACAATTCCAGATGTTTTTGAGGCTCTGTCCATATTTATTTTGTTTTATTTTTTATTTTGAGTTGTAGTCTCACTTGGTCGCCCAGGCTGGAGTGCAGTTGCACACTCACCGTCACCCCAGCGTAGACCTGCTGGGCTCTGGCGATTCATTCGCCTCAGCCTTCCAAGTAGCTGGAACTACAGGCGTGCGCTACCATGCCTGGCTATGTCCATTTTTTTTTCAGTCTATTTTATTTCTGTTGTTAATGTTGGATATTTTAAAATTGTTTTCTCTATCCTTGCTATACCTTTGAACCCATCAAGTGAATTATTGCATTTTTCAGTTCTAAAATTTCCATTTGCTTTTTTAATCTTCTATTTCTTTGCTTTAGACTTTCCATTTTTTTCTTTTGTCTCAAGCATGCTCAGACATTTCTCACTGAAGCATTTTTATAATGACTACTTTAAAATCTTTGTCAGATAATTCTAAAATTTCTATTACATTGGTCTACAGATTGGTTGTTTTAAAACTTCAAGTGGTTTTCCTGTTTCTTGGCATGGTGTGTGATATTCAATGGAAACTTGTACATTTTGAGTATTATATTATGAGACTCCGAATTGTATTTGAGCATTTTATTTCAGTTTTTCTTAAAAAAAAAAAAAATTTTAGCAGCAGAATGGCACCTAGTTGTTGCTGAGTGGAAGTAGAAGCCAGGGTCCTCCACTTGACGTCTAATGGCATCTGAGAGGAGGAATCTTCATTCTGACTGGGATTTTCAGCTCCTCACTGAACCTCCACTGATACCTCTTATCAGGAGGGGTAGGAATGCCTTGTTACTGATTTCCACATGGACTCCTTGGACATAAACTCTGCAGAGCCGGGGAGGGGCACCTCATTATTGCCACATGGATGTGGACTCTAAGTCCTCTTTTGGTCTCCACTCACACTCTGACGAAGGATGCCTTTTTTTTTTTTTGAGTTGGAGTCTCACTCTGTTGCCCAGACTGGAGTGCAGTGGCCACTCCCGGCCACCGCAGCCTCGACCTGCTGGGCTCCTGCGATCCTTCCGCCTCAGGCTTCCAAGTAGCTGGAACTACAGGCACGCGCTAACACACCCGGCTAATTTTTTGATTTATTGTAGAGATGAGGTCTCGCCAAGTTGCCCAGGCGGGTCTCGAACCCGCGGGCTGAGGCAATCCACTCACCTCAGCCTCCCAAGGCTGAGCCATGGAGCCCGGCTAAGAATGCCTTTTAATAGCCCAATGAGAGCAAAAGTCCCAGCTCCCTTCTTGACCTGTGACAACTCTGTGTAGGGGTGTTGGTGGCAGGCACCTTGTTTCAGTCTGGTGAGGATGGTGAAGAGTAGCACCCCCTGGCCTTTGCTGGTATGAGTGTAAGTGGGGTCACAGCCTTTTCAGTGATGTTTGGCTGGAATAGAGAAGTTATTGTCTTCACATTTTCTATCTTGCTAGGATGCTTCTTTCCTTGGCTAGAGAGAGAAGGCTTTTGTTGGGGATTTGTCTGTCTTCTTGTCTATTGACCATCTTCTTCAGTTCCAAGTATGGTATGTTTAGGCAAAAAAGAAAGCCCAAGTTGCTCACCAATGTGTTGCTCTCAGGTCCCAGGACCCCGAACCAGTCTACCTTCTACTCTCCAGCTTTCAGAATCTTCTTACGTTTGGTTTGTAAGATCATCCAGGTATTTAAGTTGCACTTAGCAGAGGAATAGGGAAAAGTTTGTCTAGTCTATGTTCTTAGAAGTGAAAATTGAGCACTACTCTGGCAACCTCATAAAAATGATCACAGTGATCTAAATTAGGACCTAGAATCCTGGGGAAGAGAAGCATTTTTAAATTTTATCTTTATAATTTACTAAGTGTACAAGTGTTTAACAATTAAGATTTCATAGCCAAAAGTTATGCAAGTTGCTTTACCAATGTAATCTCATTAAATCTTCACAGTGGGCATTGCTATTACTCTAAATTCATAGGTCAGAAAACTGGGACTTGGTAATCAATTTGCCAAGGGCCACATAGATGGTGAGAGCAGGGTTGAGCTCTGAACCTGCACCTGATTCAAAGTCTGAGATTCTATTCACCGTGTTCATATGTCTGGGAGACCTGGCCAACTGCCGGCTCACTGATGGGTTGCTGACTGAACAAGTTATGTGGTTTGGCCAGACTCTTCCGTGCTGTGGTCACTGGCACCTGTTAGAATCCCACTGACACAAGAAGGTTCTTGGGTACAATTTTCAGAGAGTCAGGCTGGGCCCAGGATCACAGGACCATCTCTCCCCCGTTTCTAGTCTCCAAACTCAAGCAAGACATTTCCTTTGAATGGAGTCTGTCCCATCTACCTGCCTCACAATAACTTGGACTTTAAAAGTTTTGACCGGGTTGTTCAAACCAGCACCCAATTCAGTGTGTATCCCTGAGTCTTTAAATTAGAAAAGAAAAACTTCCTCCTTGTAAGGAGCTCTCTGGATGTTTCCACAAATGCCTGTAAAAGGAGGTGTTTCCCTTGCAGGATTTTCAGCTCCAGAGGACTGGTTTTAAAACAAACAGCACACATTTGTCTTGGACTTTGACCAGCTCCACCAATGTGACACTCTCTTTAGAGCGCAACTTTGACTCCAAAGGATGTGGTAAAGAAAAAACAAGGGACACCCTTCCCACTTCACATCTCTGTCCCTGCTGGGGCTGAGAGCCCCCTTTTCATGCTGTTACCTGTGTGGGGTCTGCTTCTTCTGGGGAAGTGGTTTGGGCTGGGGGAACTGAGGGTTTGATTATTGTCCTTGGGTCATACCTGGGGCCTCCACTAGTTCTATAGACATAGAGTTCAAAGTGTATAAGTCCCTAGGAAGTTTAGCCATATGTAAACAAACATGGATGTGCTCCCAGATTCCTACATTGTAGAATCTGGGATGAACTCACTGGTGGAAAGGATTGTGTGGAGCTTGAGATGATGAAGAGCAAGGGCTTTGGAGTAGGCAACATGCCAGTACAATCTTGGCTTCCCGGCTTGTAATTGTGTGTTGTCTGGAGGTTCCTTATCCTCTGAGTTTCAGCTTCCTTGGCTGTATAGTGAGAATAACTAACAATACTTGACTGTAGGGGAAATGACTGGTACATAGTAAGCACTCAGTACGCAGCCTCTGTACTCGTCAGGGTTCTCCAGAGAAACAATAGAACAGATAGATGAATATATATATAGTGATAAAGAAGATGAGATTTATTATGGTAATTGGCTCACACGATTATGGAGGCCAAGAAGTTCTACAATCTGCTGTCTGCAAGCTGGAGAACCAGGAAAGTCGGTGATAAAATTCAGTCTGTATCTGAAAGCCTAAGTACTAGAGGAGAGGATGTTCAAGGGCAGGAGAAGGTGGATGTCCCACTTCAAGAAGAGAGAGAGAGAGCAAATTTGCCTTCCTCAGCCATTTTGTTCTATTTGGGCCCAGAATAGATGGATTGATGGTGCCCACCCATAGTGGTGACAGTATAACCAGTTCACTGATTCAATTGCTGATCTCTTCCAGAAACACCCCTACAGACACACCCAGAAATAATGTTTTACTAGCTAACTGGGCATCCCTCAGCCCAATCAAGTTGACATATAAAATTGACCATCATAGCCTGTGACTAGATACTTTGAATGGGTACAACACATGCAATGATTAAAATGCAACTTAATATTTTTGTGTCTCATTGTCCTTTTAAAATTATTCAATGGGTACAGTACTTCCTGCCCTCTAGAAAACTCCATTAGGTACATCTTACCAATACTTTAAAATTCCTAATAGCCTCAATTCAGAAACTGTAATGTCCAGTGTAACATACTAATCAAAATCGTGAACTAGGTTTAATGTTTGGTCTCCTCCATGCCCTTGCTGAGGTGAGCCTTAGGTGAGATGCCCTTGGAGCCAGCAGCTGAAGGGAGGTGGGGATGGAGGTGAGAAGAAGCAGGAAGAAGAGGAATTGGAAGAGGTCCCAAGTGGTTTTATGCTCTCTGTGTGCTTAGAGCTCTTCTTCTTGTGGGCACTCAGAAGAATTCTTCAGAGATTCCCACCATGCTCCCTTTTGCAGATCTCTTGAACTAGTGACTGTATTTTTAGTGTATAGGAACCATAAAAAAAAAACCCAGACAATTTTTTTTTCTTTTTCTTTTTTCTTAAAAGACAAACACAACAACCATTGAATCCTTCTGCTTACTTTTTTAGGGGTATGGCCAAAGTACTGGTTTATTCAGTGAAAATCAAAAGCACAAATAATCTGTGATGAAATATCACCAGGAGGTGATGGATGGAAATGGAAGTGCTATGATAATAAAGCATGCTGACTGAACTTTGCCTGTGAAGGCAGGGCAGCATGTGGAAGGTCACTGTAATGGCGCCGATTATGTTGTACATGGCAAGGCAACATTTGCCACATCTCTGTCTGTGTTCACAGACTCATGTGGCAGATATGTGGCTGCCTGCAGCTCCTTGCACAGCCTCAGTAGTCCTGCATCACCTCTGTCCTCTTGTGGCTAGGATCTCTCAGCCCTTAGGTGAACTCCTTCGACAGAGTTTTCGAGATATCCCCACTCTGCTCCCTCTCTTGGGTTAATATCTCAATCCCTGGGTGGCACTATACACCCGTTGCCTAACTTCCATGCAGCCACCTCCACCAGGGCTATGTGCATCTTTACTCTCTTGGGTGTGACTCATGCACTGGGTCTCTGTCTTCTCGTGGGAAGAATCACAGTGCAGATTTTCTGAGAAATCCCTGAGAGGGAAGGGGCGGGACTTGCAGTTCAGCCATGGTTCTCTCCACAGAAATTCCAAACCTTTTCCCACAACTCTCTGTCGCCTTCCTATATCACTGATCTGCCCAAGGGCACCAGCGTGGTGCAGTTTGTTCTAGAACATCCATTGTGTGAGGTCAACACATAAGGATCTGTCTCACATTCATAGTGGTACCAGTTTTTACTGTAGAGTGTCCTCTGCTGAAACTTTAATTTTGGTTATCTTTTTATACAATAGGCCAAGCTTTTAAGTTCTTTTTGCATTTTAGTTACACTTCTCCTTCCTGTCAAGTAGTGATTGGTTTCTCTCCTCATTGCCCTCCTGAAAAATGGCCAGTGTGTGGCTACCTCACAGCCCCTCTCTGAAGCTTACCTTGTTCTCCCAAACTTTGGAGAACTGGCCCCAAATGAATGGCAATGCTCTTTGGTGTTGACATCCAGATTCAGTGGGGCTTCTCAAAGACGGAAGCTGAGATTCAAGCAGACATCTGTGTGGATGTGGATGGGCGTGACTTAGCAGACAATGGGCTCAGCACTGGTTCCTCTGCCCTGGCACAGCTTCAGTACAGAGGATGGCAAGCTATCTGGTATCTGGGTCAAGTCAGGACTGGGGGAAGCTACATTTGGGAGGTCAGAGGGGATGATGTTGAAGAAGGCTTTTCTCTAGGATGCTGGTTTCCTGGGCTTCTCCAGGTGACCTGGAGTTTCCAGGCTCGTTTTCTGTCTGGGCTCCCAGCCTTACTTGCCTTTCTTGCTAACTGGAATCCTCCTGGGGGAAGAACCTTGGTGGGGTCTATGAGGGAAAGGAGAGCAGGGTGTTTGAAAAAGAGGGCATAGCACTTTTTTTCCAGACTGCCCACTGAAGCAGCTGGATGGGACCCTGCCTGGTCCCCTTTGCTCCTTGCTCAGAATGTCTCTGGTTGTGAAAATCAGCTGCAGCCTGAACTCTGAGCTGGCCCGGGGAGCAGCCCTGCCCATCCTTCCCCTTCTGGGTTGATGCCTGTATGCTGGCTCAAATGGAGCACACACCTAGTTCTCATACTGGGGCTCAGGCCAAGTGGCCTCGTCTCCCCTGCAGCCTCCACGTGGCTCCAGTGGATGATTTATGGCTGCCCATTAACTCTAATAAAATGGTTCAGCTCTTGGGAACATCTGCTCTGTGGTAGAGCAAGCTGTGATATTTGCAGGGACATATGGTCAGACTCTTCTGGGGACAGATAAGTCTCATGAAGGGACAGATGCTTGAACTTTTGCTGCCTAGGAAAAACCAGGCTTGTAATAACTCATCAGAGGACAAACAGACCTTTTCCTTCCCTTCAGCCATTGCTCTACTGTGTGGCAGGGTTCTGGGGCCCTGCCTGCCTTCTTGCCCCCAGTGCTTGCCCTCCTATTCTGGTTCTCATGGAGGCAGGGGAGATCATAAGTCTAAGACCAGGTTCTTAAACTTGGAGTGCTTGGAAAAATACAGATTACTGGGCCCTATCCCCAGAATTTCTGATTCAGCATGTCTAGGAGAGAGGCCAATAATTTGCATTTCCAACAAGTTCCCAGGTAATACTGATACAGGGAGCCACACTTTGAGAACCACTGGTCTTGACCATGCCTGGAACTAAGCATTTCTCTGGGGAGGTTAGAGACCCACCATGGCTGAAGTGGAGGACTGATGGCTTAAGCCAGGCAGGTGAAAGACAGATTTGGGTGAGCGAGCTTTCAGGTACCACATTCTAAGCAGAGATTTCAGGGACTCAGATTGGCAAATACCAAGTTATTCTGGAGTGTGGATCTCTCGAGATTCAGAGTGGGCTTGAGACAAGTTGCACTTATTGATTTAAATGAGAGTCGACCCAGATCAGTCTCAAACCCAAATAGCAGAATCTTAGTGGAGAACCCACTGAGTCTATTTGTGGACAGATGACTGTGGTGACTCTTGCTATCTGGGTTTCTGTGGATGAATGTGACCTGCCCAAGAAGTCCCATGGGAAGAGTCCACATTGCAGATGCAGAAGGATAGACTTCTGGACCGACCCAGGGACCCCAATATTGGCTCTTCAACATCCTGGGGGTTATCTGTTTTTGGACGTCTTCTCCCCATCTTCCCCCACTCCTCAACATGGAGATGCTGCTTCCTCATCTTCACCTGCATTGAAGAGCAAATTCAAAGCACCTGTTCTGAATCCAGTCTTTGAGTACCTGTACAGGGCTTGACAAGGTGCCTGAGTCAGCTGCACGCGGGGCTCATTTCCATCACGAGCTCTTAGGGGGCCAATGTGTTCTCTGTCCCTGTTTAGCAAAGTGCAGGGTGTGGTTCAGACTGAGACTGAAAAAAGTGATGCAGTGATTTGAAGCATAAGTACTTGTGTGAAGGGGAGGAGATGAAATCTGAGCCAACAGGGCTACTCATCTTTCAGCAGAGTGAAGGAGCAGGGTGGCTTGGACTTGGGCCGCGAACCAGCACAGAGATGGACATCTTGAAAAGTGACACTGCTCCGAAATCCATCCTTGAAAGCTTCCTGGCCAGGAGCTTGGGGAGGCCATGTGAGGACACCCCTCTTCCTGCAGAAGCTCCCCCTGGCCTTCTTCCTTACTCTTTTGAATGCTTCTTCTCCTCACCCAGTCCTTGCTTGTTGGGTTTTTGTAATTCTTCCTTTCCCAGCTGCCATCCTTTGGATGTGGAGTTTGTAGCCAGCATGGAAATTTGCAAGGGTGGGAGAGGAGAGAAGGGGAGCAGTCAGAGTCCATTCTGTGTTTATCTTGTAGTGTAGTTAGGAAATTACAGAGCAAGAAAAATGACAGAGGAGAAAATTGAGGCTCAGAAAAAGGCTATCAACTTGACCAAGGAAGCTATTCGTTGGCAGAACTGGGATTTAATTCCAGAAACCCATGGTTCCGGAACCTGGACTATATTTATTTCACCTCATCTGAGCTGTTCTCTGAGGCTCTCCTCAGAGTCACTGATATGTGCTGGGATAGCAGAAGGACTATTGCGCCTTCCTGTGCAAGTTGCCTTCACGTGTGCAGATGCTTCTAGAATCTGCTTTCTCTAATACATGCCTGTCAGAGTGTCATCAGGGAAGCGGAGCCACCAGGAGTTATAGGATAAGAGATTTCTTATAGGAACACATTCTTATACAACGTGGGAGGAGCTGGGCAGTGTGGGTGAGTGGTCAATTTGAAAAACTGAACCGTACTAACCCCACAAAGGGGGAACTGGTGGGGAGTTGACAGGAGGCCAAACATCTGGTGGTGACTGGATGCCCTCATTGGAAGGCAGGGTCTGTGTTCAGAAGGGCTGGATGAGGAGCTGAGTAGAGTGAGGATGAGCTGGGGCCCATTGGGCACCTCTACATCTGCCTGCCACCACATCAGATCTCAACAACCTTGACAGAGCCATGGCCACTGCCAAACTTCTGCCTCCTAAGCCAGTGCAAGCCCTACTTTTGGCCAATTCTAACCTGGAACCATGCAGGGAGGGGGATTCAACAGCCCAGCCAAGTTGTCAATAGAACAGTTGCCACAATATATTTTTTGAGTTTCTAGGTTAGTAGTGTCTCACACCAGAGAGGGGGAAGAGAAGAAACCCTAGGAACTTCCAAAAAAGAAAAAAGAAAAAAATTCTGGAAGAACTTCTATACCTGTAACTGAAATTGATGATTTTTCCTGAAAAGGAAAAGTCTTCATGGCTAGAGCTTCAAAGATTTTGCCCCGAACCCTGCAATCATGGGAACCAAATGCTCTAGTCTGCCCCAATTCCAATGTACATCTGTTGTCCCAGCATAATTATTAACAGTGCCTCCTTGCATTGCATTCTCAAGAGTTTGCTGGTTTGGATGACAAATTTCACCCAGTCACTTGGCTTTCAGATTAGAATTGAACTTGCACTTGGGGGAAGATGGGGAGAGTGAGGCAACCGAGGGTGGAGGAAGGGGGCCTGGGATTCCTTCAACCCTCCTATCTCCTACTGCCCCACCTCTGACACACCAGGGTGACCATGGGGATGAGGTGACAAGGCTGCAAATAGTCTCCCCTGTCTCTCTGTTTCCCAGGAATTTCAGGAAATACCTGCTGTGTGTTTTTGCCCTTCCAATGCCCCCCCAAATCTCCAGCCCCAGCGCCTGGGTTTGGTGTTTGCTCTGCTGAGGGAAGTGCTGGCCGAGGCCCACGTGGCCCAACGCCTGCCAGCAACCTCAGCTTTTCCTAAGGCTTACAGGCTGAGAGCCGCCCAAGGTCTGGGGCTACACTTGCTTCCCTTGGCTATTTCCAGAGTGTATCACTGTGGGGGAGGGAAAGGTCTGAGGGGACTTCCTGAACTGCATGGAATGAGGCTTCTTCCAGGGACAGGGGTCCCACGTACCTGTCCTCTGCAGGCTGTCCTCCTCCCAGGCCCTCAGAGCATGGATATTTTGGGTGGCCTTTCTGAGGAGGCGGAGCATGGCCCCTGGTTTCTCTGCAGGAGAATGAGCTAACTCTCCAAGAATGGTTTCTCTCTCTAGACAGTTCCACTTTCCTCCCTCCATTGGCAGCTCAGTCACATAGGCCTTATGCAGAGTATAACATTTTGTAGTGGTAGCAGCCCAGGCTTGCACCTGAGCTCTGTGCTTCACCAGCTATGTGATCTTAGGTCACTTGGTTAACTTCTCTGAGCCAGAGGGGCTATTCTTCATAAAATTGGAAGAATAATAATCACCCTGCAGGTAGATGTCTGGATTAAATTAAATGAATTCCCTGCATAATGCCTTGTACTTGGAAAGCATTCAGTTATCATCTCCTCCTTGTGGTTCAAGGCCTTTGTTGGATTCGGCTTCAGCTCAGCAGGCCTGTATTGTACCAGGCACAGCTCTACCCCACATCTTCTTGGAGAATCATGCTTTGCTAAAGTCAGTGGTTATTTGAAATTCAAGACTTTTGACATCTCTTCCTTCAGGTCACCAGTTTAAGACATGAATAAATGAATGAATAAATTACTAGCTTTGTTAAAGGTATTATATGCTGTGCAGGACCAATTAAGGTGAATCTGCCTTCAGGAACTTTACAGATCTCAGAGGAGAAAATATTCCCCTAGCTATTATTGTAGAGTCTACAAAGTTTGGGCCCATATAAGCACTATGAATAGAGAAGAGAAAGCTGAGACTTTGTATGGGGGAAGGACATAGGGATAGGGTCCTGGGCAAGTGACTTAACATCTTTAAGCCTCACCTTCCTTCTCTATACAAATGGGATAACACTACCTATCTTTCAGAGTGATTGCAAATATTAAGACATCATTTACACAAATCATTTAACAAGATTCCTGACACTGAGTAATCACACAATAGCAACTCTGAATATGCTGGTGTTTACTCTTAGCCACACCCCAGATGTGGCTCTGCTGTTCTACTCAGCATCTTCTAAGCACTTCTGGCTCACTTCCACTGCTAGTCTTCTCTAGGTTACTTCTGGTCACCTGGCATACTTTTCCATCCACCCCTTTTCCTGCCCAAATACTTTAAGGCCACACTGAAGTCCCATCTCCCTAGGAAGATTTCCGAAGTTTGCCTCCTCTGAGTTCCTTCCTTCACTTGGCACTGATTACCTGCTATTCCTGAGGGCACATGTAGTCTTCTCTCTCCGTTGGATGGCTGGATCCTTATAGACAAGAAGTCTTTCTTTTCGATTGCTTCCTAGAGTCATGCATGTAGTGGTATTTAATGACCACCTACAGAATTTTAGAAGTGACCTCCTCCCTAGAACCAAGATTTTGTGGGAAGACAAACTTGAGAACAGTCAGATGTTTATTCCACGGCTTCTTTTACTTCCCTACAATAGCCTCAAGATTGCATATGTTCTACTCTCCATCCTCATTTCCCAAAATGGAGCTCTGGGGTTCTAGGAACCCAAACGATGAGGGGACCCAGGGTCTGACGTGGCAGCAGAAAGCTGCATTTCAGCATTTAGGAGACTGATGCTGGAAGTATAAACATCCTGGCCAGACAAAATATTGGCCACAGAGCAAAGATTGGTAGCTACCAGGCTTTCTTTGCCATTTAAGCCTGGTATCTATCAGCCAAGAACAAGCAACTGAGGCTTGGGAGGAACAGCATTTGTGAGTGTGTGTAAGTATGCAAAGAGGGATGAGGGAGAGGGAAGGAAAGTGAGGCCAAAACTTCATCCAGTTTGAGCCCCTAAATTTGGATAGCTCATAGAAGTGGAGATATGGGAATTCAGGAACATGCATGGCAAGTTCTTGCTATGGCATTCTTCCTTCAAATTAAGGCTTACTTAGAAGTTTGCACGTAAAACAAACCAACATGGAACTGCTCTGGATATACCTGAGACTGAGAAAGTCCCATGGAATCTCCACTCTAGTACAGAATACAGACAAATAAACAGATGATGATATGCTATGATAGCATCTTCATATTATTCATGCTGGAAAATATTAATAGTAAATATGTATTAATACTATCCTTGGTGGTAAGCACACAGTCAGAACTCCTGGTATGACAAATGTCATTCTTCTTGCCAAAAATGGAGGGATACTGTTTTTTCACTTTCAAAAGTGCCTAGTGTGGTTAGGATCTGACATTTAGCACGTGTTTGCTTTCCCCATCTTTCTAGGAGGTTATGCAACCTAGAACTCACATTCCTGCTTTAGGCTCCTGCCTTTCCTAACTGCTGTAGCACCAAGCATTGGAACCTGATGTTGGGAGGATGGCAGGTTCTACAGGCCCGGCAAGTGGCAGTGTTAGTGTGCTGTGTACTTAACAGCCTTGTTTTTGTCTAGAGCGGAGGGAGCAGGATACCCTCAGGAAGGACTATTGTGTGTAGTGTGGTGAGCGAGGTGTACTGATGTGGGTGTCTGTGTGAGGCCTGGATGGGAAGCAGCCCTGAGGGGAGGGTGTGCTCGTCCTTCTGTGTGGTCTTTCTAGCCTCACAGTCCATGGAAGGTTCTGGTTTGGATGTCACTCTCAGTGTTGGAGGCTTCTGGGCTGCTTCCAGCAAAGCTGCTTGGTGTTGAAGGGTTATGGGTGATGGCTGTGGGA
The DNA here is from genome assembly GCF_000164805.1 of Carlito syrichta. NCBI lineage: Eukaryota > Metazoa > Chordata > Mammalia > Primates > Tarsiidae > Carlito > Carlito syrichta. Next base: position 479,594 of record NW_007247249.1, on the reverse strand, counting down.
ATGGCACCGCCTGCCAGGCCTCGGAGGTGGCTGGTTTCCTTCGTATCCCTGGGAGTGGGCAGTGGCGTCACAAGCTGTGTGGGAAAGGAGGGCCGCCTGGGGTGGAGCACAGGACAGCAGGGGTGTAGCCTGGGAGGGATCAGGGAAGGAGGCAGATGTGGGAGTCTTGGGGAATAAGGAGAAAAGTGTTTGAAAACTGGGATAAGGCATTTCTCCAGCACTTGGCTCTCTTTATCTCTTCAAATTAAAGCCAGGCCTCTACTGGAACATTCCACTTGGGATTCTGCTGGGAAATTGAAAAGATTGGGGAGGAGTGGGTGGTGAGTTGGACTTTTCCTGCCTCAGTCAGTAGTGTATATGCTGAGCTGGGCAACACAGCATTTTGGTATTTATTCATTCATCAGTTGGTTATTGAGTGCCTATTGTGTCTCAAGTCTGGGCTTAAAGATATATAAAATAGAAGTCATGCCCTTGATCTTTTTTTTTTGAGTTGGAGTCTCACTCTGTCACCCGGATCGGAGTGCAGTGTCTGCTCCCGGCCATTGCAGCCTCGACCTGCTGGGCTCTGGCGATCCTTCCGCCTCAGTCTTCCAAGTAGCTGGAACTATAGGCATGCGCTACCATGCCCGGCTAATTTTTGATTTATTGTAGAGATGGGGGGTCTCGCCAAGTTGCCCAGGTGGGTCTCGAACCCACGGGCTCAGGCAATCCACTCACCTCGGCCTCTCAAAGCACTGGGATTAAAGGCTGAGCCACCGAGCCCGGCATGCCCTTGCTCTTAAAGAACCCTCAGTCTAGTGCAGAATACAGACAAATAAACAGATGATGATACGATAGCATCTTCATATTATTCATGCTGGGAAACATTAGTAGTAAATATGTATTGATACTATCCTTGGTGATGCATATGATATTACATATGTAAAAGCAAAGAAACAGACCAGGTGTGGTGGCTCATGCCTATAATCCTAGCACTTTGGGAGGCCTAGGTGAGAGGATTACCTGAACCCATGGGTTCGAAACCAGCCTGGGCAACTTGGTGAGACCTCATCTCTACAATAAGTAAAAAAATTAGCTGGGCATGGTGGTGTCTGCCTGTAGTTCCAGTTATTTGGAAGGCTGAGGCAGAAGGATTGCCTGAGCCCAGCAGGTCAAGGCTGTAGTGGCTGTGAGCATGCCACTGCACTCCAGCTTGGGTGATAGAGTGAAACTCTGACTCAAAAAATAAACAAATAAGTAAATAAATAAATAAATAAAAGCAAAGGACCATGGCAAAGTACTAGGGGGAATATATATAATATATTTTTTGTATATAGTACTTGGAGATACATAATGTATATCATATGCATATGTATATATGTAGTCTTCAATTCCTTTGCCCTTGTTCCTTACCCCTAGCAATTCAGATGACCTCTGCAACAGCCCCCTGCTAGTAAGTGGCATGACTGAACTTGAACCCAGGCAGTCCTCCTCCAGGGTCTATTTCTTAATCACCCTCACTATACAGCCTCTTAGTAGAGGTGGATACAGGGTATAAGAGAAGATTGGAAACAAAAATACAGTTAGCCCTTTGTATCTATGAGTTCCCATCTATGGATTCAACTGTCCATGGATATAAAATACTGTAGCTTCAGGATGCAATACCTAGTGCTGACTGTTTCCTTATGTAGGCTCTCAGGGTAGGCTTTGGGACTTGAGCATCTGAGGATTTTGGTATCTGAGGGGGTCTTGGAACCAACTGCCCACAGATTCTCAGAGATGACTGTTTTTTGCTCTTCTTCAGGGGATCCGGCAGGATTCACAGAGAATGAGTTGTTTTGTAAACACTAGTGTTCCCAAATTGTGTCTGCATCTGTGTTGGAGCTGGGGGTTGGGAGATGGGGTGGAAAGTATTCCAAGTAAGGAAGCAGAGCTGCCCAGGGTGTGGAGGTAAGGGACAGCGAGGCACCTCATTTCAGGTCAGACCAGAGCAGGCCCAGGGAGCCAGAGCAGCTCCTGGACAATCCAGCCCAAGCAGCCCCATCCCACATCACAGAAGGCAGAGCCAAGGCTCCTATCAGCTAACAATCATCCAGGCTCCAGGCCCTACTGGTGACAGCAGTGCTGAATCCAGCCAACGTGGGGAAAGAGGGAGTGCCGGGGGAGGAAGGTGGCGGTGGGGGGGGGGGTTTGGAGCCAGTCTGTTTCCCAGCAATGATACCATCTAGCCATCAACTCTTTGCCAGCAGGGTCAGCGCAGGCTCGGTGAGGGGGAGTTGAAGGAGCTGTTCGTGGCATTGCTCAACCTCTGGCACGTGGAATCCAATGCTGGGTCAGCTGCTATCTGTGTCTGTTCAGCATCCCTTCTCCTGTAGGCCTCCCTCGGGCCCATCTGTCCAGCTGACGGTGAGGTTTGCAGGCAGAGGGAAGCCTGTTTCTTGGTTCTGGCCCACATTTCTCTAGCCAAACAGATGCTTTGAACAAACAAACAGACCAGCAAGCCTTGAAGAAGCTGTATCAGGCTTAGTTGAGACACACAGTCCTTTTTCAAAGCTGTTGATATGCTTAAAAGGATCAATATCTGGGGCCAGACCATATCTGACCGTATGCATATATGAAGGTCAGAATCCTCAGCTCAGTCGTAATGACAGTATCTGCTACGTGTTTAATGCTTTACAGTTGTCAAAGTCCCAAGACCACCAACCAACAGTTAACTGGGACCCTGCATTCAAGGTCTTGGACTCCACATCTTGAGCTCTTTGCCCAACCTATGCAGATTCACAACCTTGGTAGGTTAGTCTAGATAACGTTAGGAGTCTTCTCTCAGAAGTTGCAAGTCGCAGTTTGCCTAATTCTGTGATTTTATTGATTACAGGTCTCTTGTTTCCTTTAAAAGAACAAACTTGGGAGGCTGTAGGAACATCTGAGAGTTTGGATCTGAGGGATGGGGAGGACCTGGGGAACTAGTCAGACCTTTCCCATTGTGAGGTGGGGAAATGCGCCAGGTATGGAAAGCAAATAGACCTGGGGTTTTGAACACTGTTTCCTTTTGGCAGGTCCTTAACTTCTCTGAGCCTTAGTTTTCCTCTGGTTATATGGGACCAACATATTATACGTAACAGCACTTGGGGTTTTGTAAGGACTCTCTGGGTGAGTGTTGAACAACTGTAACTTCCTTTCCCATCTCTTTCCTGGCTTCTCTTCTGGCAGGAAAACCACAGATTGGCCCCTTTCCTCTCCCTTTCCTTGGCTGTCCCTTTTCAAGTCACTCTGTACTCTTAACTGCCCCCCATAGTCACCTGTGAGACTGAGCACTTGACTACCATATAGCTCCCACCCAAACATACTGACACAAGTTTGAGGGGCTTGGATGAGTCGACCCCATGCCATACTTAGCCGAGTGGCTGACTTGCTAACCTGCTCAGTGGATGTTAATTGTGACTACTATTGCTAAGTAGGATCATGAGGAAGGACTTCAATGACTCACAAAATCTTGAGACTAGAAGGGACCTTTGTCATCATTCTTTTCTGTGTCCTCTTTTGACAGATGCAGAATACATTCGGTCTTGGAGTAAATCCCTGTACAACCTGATTCATTCATTTCACATACATTTATTGAACTATGCGCCAAGTTCTGTGCTGAGTATCAATATATAAAGCAGCATGAGACATACTGTTGGCTATTAAGGAGTTCATGACCTACATGGGGAGACAGCACATTATTTAGGATGCAATACACTAAGATAACTGCAACAATAGAAGTAGCTGGGGCATTTTCTGAGTGTAGAGGAGAAGGCTCTCATATATCATTGGCAAGTCAGCAGATGCCTCCTGGAGTTGTCTGTACCTGAGCTCCATTTTAAAGAAGTATCTGTTATGTGAAGGTTGTTGGGTGTGGGGCCCTAGTGGTGGGTAGCTCTGCTATTTCTGGTGAGGGAAACAAACCACATGGTAAATTCAGGAAACTAAGTGGCTTTCTGGCTATTGCACCTGAATTCCAGAGAAATAGATCTTGAGTAAGAGTTTAGAAAAAGTGAGAAAACTTAAAAGAGTGAAATTTCCCCTCGAATGGGCCTTGAAGGCAGTTGTATAGAGGCATAGCAAATGGGTTGGAGTGGCAAGGCCTTGGTCGGATGGTTGGGTAGAAACTGGTAGGACGCTTTGAGAGTTACTATTCCTTTCTCAGATCCTTCCTTGTGGATTACAGAAACGCTCGTATGTATGTCTCCCAAACATATATTTGCTGAAAAACATTGGGATGAAAGGACTATGGAAGCAGGACAGCAATGAAACTGCAGTGTGTGCAGTTGAGTGCGTATCATCTCCCAGAGGGCAGAATGCTGAGTTGTGTTTCATGAGTGGTGTCCTTGTTGTGCAGTCAATACAAGTGTCACAATTTTTTCAGATACCTGCTCACTGCCCAGAGAGAACATGGCAGGTATCACCTGAAAAAAAAAAGACTTTTTGGCACTTTAGGAGTTAGATGGTTACCTCACAACAAGCAAAGGATTCTTTTTTGATATGTTTCTTGTTATAATTATTAGTCAGGGTTCTTGGTTAAAAATTAAAAAAAATACACAATTTGGTTAACTTAAGCAGAAGATAAATTGATTGGAAGGCTATTTGGTAGCTCTTGCAATTCATGGGAAAATTTAGTGTACTAGTCTTTGGCACAAACCAAGGGAGGCAAGGCTCAACTAACATCCTATCCTGGGAGCTCTGGACTTAAGGTGTTTCTTCTGATTTCATGCCCTTGGATACTGCTGCCCCTAGAAACTTCCATAACCAAGAATGGCCTCCTGATAACCTGTAACCAATCTTTGGCTTTGCTGCATGGACTCTGAATTAAAGCCTTTGTGGAAGCCTCTGATTGACCACACTTGGGTCATATGCCCTTTCTTTAGTTGCCAAGGAAGGAGGGAAGGGAAACCAAGCACCTTCCCCTCTTTGGCTTCCATAATGAAAGAAACCTGTCTCCTACATAACTTGAGATTTCTATCCTGAATGGGAGAGTGTTGGAATGCTGACTGGCCCCAAATGACAAATAACCACCATGTTTTTTGACCCTCTAGAACTGGCTGTCAAAGACATTTTGCTCTCCAAAGCTGCCCACCTTGTTTTATAGCAATTCTGAGGCCCAAGGGACTAAGTTTTCTTGACCACTCTTGGAAGCAGCCCATCTACTAAATTCTTGATTCATCTCTTCCAGTTCCTTCTGTGAAAACAGATACCGTTTCTCTTTGCGTGAAAAGAGATATAACTATGAGTGGGATTCCTACTTCCTACTTCCTCTGAGAGGTATCTGTCAACAGTCTCTTCCTGTTATATTTCAGAAGCAATGAGTTGGGCAGGAGGAAAAAGATTACCTAGTCTCTGAATTTTTCAGCCTTCTCTTGCTTTGGCAGTGGCCTAAATTATGCTTGCTCATTAATTAGCACTCAAGTTGAAACACTCAGGGTCACCTAGATATTCTTTTATTTTTCTTTTTTTCATTTTAAACAGCTTTACTGAGGTATTGTTGATATATAAAAACTGTACATATTTAATATATGAAATTTGATGAATTTGGACATAGGTATACACACCTCTGATACCATTATTGCAATCAAGGTAAGAGACATAGCTATCACTTCCAAAAGTTTTCTTCTGTCCCCTCCTTCTTTTTTGTGGAAAGAACATTTAGCATATCTGCTTAATACATTTTTAAGTGCCTAATACAGTATTGTTGATTATAAGTGCTCTGTTGCACAGACGATCTCTAGAACTAATTCATCTTGTGTAACTGAAGCTTTATGCCCATTGAGCAGCAACTCTCCATTTCCCCTTCCCTTTAGCTCTTGGCAACAATCATTCTATTCTTTGCTTCTATGAGTCTGATATTTTAGATACCTCATGTATGTGGAATCACGTAGTATTTGTCCTTCTGTTCCTGGTTTATTTCATTTAGCATAATGTCCTCCAGGTTCACTTGTGTTGTCAAAAATGGAAGGCTTTAAAAAATGTTTTTAGGATGAAAAACTTCTATTGTATGTGTATACCACATTTTCTTTATCCGTTCATTTGTCAATGAACATTTCGGTTCTTTACATAATTTGTCTCTTCCTAACAGAGCTGCAATAAACATGGTAGTGCAGATATCTTTTCAAGATCCTATTTTCAATTCTTCTGGGTATATTCTCAGAAGTAGGGTTGCAAATTAAAAATAGAACTATTATAGATCATTCTTTTCTTGATCATTTGGTGAAACTAATTTGGATTGTCTAGAAACCCATCCATCTATGGATTTACATTGAGGAGTCAGAAGGGGTGATTGAGGAACCTGGATGGAGATGTGATTTTTGAACCTCTTTGGAATTCAAAAAAATCTTTGCACTGATTTACCAGAGTAAGAAAATGTGACTCCTGCCCCAGTACAGGCTGAGAATGTTTATCTTTTAAAAAAGGGCCAGTTCTTGATTTGTCAGGGTACTAGAATAATCCAGGGAGGATAACTCAGGCCATTTGCTTTACTTTCTTTGTTTTCTTGCTCCCTGATCTTTGGCTAGTTCTTCAAAAATTATTTTCCTAATTTTGCCACTGGAGGATGAAAGAAGGAAGAGGAAGTTAAATTTGTCCCATTGTCTTTACATTTTATGAGCTCTCCAGAAAAAGTTTTCATGGGGATGGCTAAAGATGTCTTAAGTTAAAATTAAATTATTTTACTATAAGAAAGGGATTGGCAGTAGTGGGAAACTATCAGGGGAGTAGGGGTGGGATTGGCAGTTGAGGGAAACTGCTAGGGGAGGGAGGGGCATACCTTATCAACAAGGGTACTTGCATAATCAACATTTGTATACCTAACCCTGAATTGTACCCCACATCTTTATAATTCAAAAAAAAAGAGTCAAAACAATGATCACACACACAAAAATTAAATTATTTATTATCCATGCCTTGCAACTACCCTCCAAATTTTCTGTCTTTCTATGTAATGTCTTCATTATGATCTAAGAAACTTGCCAAAGACTGAATGGCAAGGGTCTTCAGGAAACCCCATATACCTGAGATTTCATCAGCAGAAACTATGGCTATTCCAAAAACAGAAAGGAGAGATATTTTCTTGAGTGTTCTAAATTTCTCCAAAGGTCAGAGTTAAGACTCCCATTCCCAGGATCTTTATAGAATTGAACTCGCCTCATAGGGGATGAAAGAGAAGGGGTAACATTTTAATCACATTCTTAAGGCCAAGCCACCTGGAGGAGTAGAATTTGGGGAGGTTGGAAGGAGTAGGACTCTGGTTCCTTAATCACTAGCATTATAGGAAATGATCTGGTCACTGAGAACCAAAACTGTAGCTAATTTTCAGCACAAGGCTTGGTAGGTTCTGTGGAGCCCAGTTGTACAAAGTCCTATTACGGTGGGTAACTTCAATGTCACAGGCAGATGGTGTTGCCAAAGAGTAATGATTCCTGATCTGTAAGTCTGCTTTTCCTCCTTTCTCTTTCTCTCTCCCCTTCCCTGGGGGCCTGTGACCCAGAGCCACATTCCTTCATTATCACACTTCCTTCTACAGACTGGGCAGGCCCAGGCCAGGACCCCAGTCTGTGTGAAAGTTCTACAGGCTGGTGGGAACACTGCTCCCAGAAAGACTCTGACTTTCAGAAACTTATCTTCGGGCATTTGCTCTTCCAGAGAAGAAGGCTTCAGCAGGAGAATAAAAGGGGCAATCTAAGTGTAAGATGCAGCTAGTCATATGCAGACTTACAACCCACCCCAGGGTGGAGAGTGAGGATGGAATGAATGGTGCTTAAGTCTATCAACTACAATTTGTAAGAGATCAGTGAATATGTTCACCTTCCCTTTCACTCAGCCACACTCAGCGTCTTCTTGTTATGGCCCAATCTGCTGTGGCTCCTGTGGGTTGCCAGGTGGAATAATGGTCACCCACAGAGACACCCGCAACAGGGGCTGTAGGCAGGGTAGTTTCACTGGAAGAGGGTGCAGGACAAGCTGGATGTCATGGCTGATATCTTTGCTAGCTGTTAGAAAGTTTAGTAAGAGATACAAGGTAGCCGTATATTTGTGTGTATGTGAGAGGGAGTAAGAGTGTGTTTGTTGGATCTTCATACATGTTTGCTTCAGATGGATGCATGGGTTTGAGGTCGGGGATGGTGAGTGGGGAATAGAACTGGGGGAAGGAAAGGGTGGGTGGGAGCTGGCTGTAGCAGGAACAAGGAAGGCAGGCGAGACGTGGGTGGCATGAGAACCGATGTCACAGCTGAATGGAGTTTGAAAGATTTTTGTCTGGCTCAATTAAAAGAATAAAAACTCTTTAATGCTGAAGAAATAATTTTATTTTTTCCCCTTTTCTTCTTTGGTTCTTTTCACATAACAATTTGTCAAACTCCTTCCAAAAAAGTCTCTCAAATGGGTTCAAGGTGCAGAAACAGCTGAGTTCATGGGAAGGAGTGATAGCACAGTAGGAAGGCAGGCTTGGCTGGTTCTGGGACATGCTCCTGGGGCTGCTGCCCTCCATCCCTGCCAGTGTGCCCAGATCCCTGCCCACTCATTGGGGAAAGCTGCTCTTCAACTTCATTTTTGGTTTTATTTTTTTATTGGCATTTTCTTTTGTCCTTTTTAACTGTGTCCACTCAAAAGGAACATCTGAGGCTTAGGAAGACGGGTTGGAGCCATCCTATTACTTTGCTTATGGGATTCTAGGATTTCTGCTTCCTGTCCTGTCCTGTCTTCTGTCCCCAATTCACCCTGCCTCTGCCATCATGCTTTCTCATCTTTTCAGTGTGTGTGTGTGTGTGTGTGTGTGTGTGTGAATAACTCTACCCAAGAATTTTGGTATTAGATCAGGGAGTGGTGCTTTGTGAGAGGTATAGCAGAACTACTGAGAGAAAAGACCATATTTTCACCATTCAGGTCTTCATTTGTCCCACACTTTCTCCATTTTGCAGCTATAGAACACTGAGTTATGGTGGGACAAAGCATGACTGCTTTAATGAACAGTAATGAGTGTGGTTTTTTGATCCCTCATTTTGTTCTTTGCACACTTATTTCCTTCTCTTACCCAATTTTAGCTACCAAGAGGACAGTTAAATCATAGATACAATTTTACAGTTGGAGGGATCCTTAAAGAATGTTGGCCTATAGGGGTCTTCAAATAGTGACTTGGAGAAGACCTCTCAGAAGTCACTACCCTACTTCATTCAGCATTTACTTTTACTGATATCATATCTTGAGCTCTGGCAAGTTGGAAACAACTCTGGTGTATTTCATGCACCTTTCATATTTAATAGATGAATAAAATGAACCAGGCAGTAAAGGGAAAATGCTCCAAATATTTTCAATCAAGAGTTCTATTTAAGCCGGGCTCGGTGGCTCAGCCTGTAATCCCAGTGCTTTGGGAGGCTGAGGTGAGTGGATTGCCTGAGCCTGCGGGTTCGAGACCCACCTGGGCAACTTGGTGAGACCTCATCTCTACAATAAATCAAAAAATTAGCCGGGCGTGGTAGCGCTCGCCTATAGTTCCAGCTACTTGGAAGGCTGAGGTGGAAGGATCACCGGAGCCCAGCAGGTTGAGGCTGCGGTGGCTGGGAACGTGCCACTGCCCTCCAGCCTGAGCAACAGAGTGAGATTCCAGCTGAAAAAAAAAAAAGAGTTCTATTTACTTGCAAACTGTCCATTACTTAAAAAAATACACAAACTAAAGCCCTAATATTTTAATATTTAGATGACATTAATCAAGACAAGCATTATAAGTGCTTTACATAATCCTGGGGAAAAAAACTATCTGAAATTTTTATTAAAAATGCCTTTGTTTTTGGCAGGATGGGAGAAGATTGTTGTCACTGTATATAAGCACAGTGTGGGACAAGCTTCATTTTTACATCTTAAGATCATAATGGTGGTGATAAGATCCAAGTGTTCAATATCAATGTTAAGACTGCTGGTCACATTTCTTCTTAGTTAGGAACAAGTAATTTTCTTTGGGTGTTGAAAGTACCAGAGTCTGGGATCACAAACTGGTGAAAGAAACCTTGGTGATCACCTAGGATATATTTCTACCATCATTATAGAAATATTTTGCTGTTGTAACCCTAAGAAGAAAGATCCCACTTGGCCTCCAAGGGACTGGGTAGTCACAGTTAAAACAAAACAAAACAGTCAGAGAATTCAGTTTGAAGTTCATCTATGCAGTTATGCAATGAAATATGATTTTCATATATCCTGATATCTTGCCTTGCTCAAATATTCCCTTTCTTAGTGATGGTTTGAAACAACAATTCATAATTCTTTAAATTTAGACCACTGGAGAATGAAATCAGCATTCTGTTTATGCATTCCATCTATCTATTGTATCTTTCATTAATTCTTAGTCTGCTTGTGCTGCTATAACAGAATACCACAGACTGGGTAATTAATAAAAAATATAAATTTATTGGCTCATAGTTCTGGAAGTTGGGAAGTCCAGTTCCAAGGTGCCAGCATCTGGTGAGGGCCTTCTTGTTGCATCATAACATGGGGGAAGTCATCATATGGCAGAAGGGCCAAGAGAGGGTCAGAAGAGTGTGGTAAACTCATTTTTAAAGAAGAAACTCATTCATGTAATGATAGCATTAATCTATTTATGAGGGCAGAGACTTCATGGTCTAATCACCTCTTAATAGTCTTACCTGTTAATACAGTAAGTCCCCTACATGTGAACCTTCAGGTTGTGAACTTTCAATGATGCAATCATGCATTTACATATCCAATCATGTAAGTTAGTTCATGTGTCCAGTGTACATTGTCACACACATTCATTCTCTACAAGTAGTTGTGCTTTTGTATACTTTACAGTACAGTAGTGTATTGAGTACAGTATCTTTATTTCAAGCCCAGGATGTCTGGAAGCAAGCATAAAAGCAGTGGTGACATAGCTGGTACTGCTGAGAAGCACCAAGCGATAACGACGAAAACAAATGTGAAAATAATTGAGAGAGTGTAGTGGGGCAAACGATGGTAGATGTTGCTCATTCTTATAACATGAATTGTTCAACCATTTACACGATTCTAAAGAACACGGACAAGATCATAGAACATGTGAAGTCTTCTGTGCTGATGAAATTGACAATAATATTGAAGGAGTATGTAAAAGTGATGGAGGAGACAGAGAAACTTCTCAGTGTGTGGATGCAGGATCATCATCAGTGTCAAATCCCACTCAGCTTAATGCCAATTCAAGAGAAAGCTAAAAGGCTTTATGAAAATTGAAGAAGAAATATGGTCAAGGATCAGAGGGCACATCTTTTAATGCCAATTGTGGCTGGTTTCATTGGTTCAATGCTAGAGCCAACCTTCACAACATAAAAGTGGTAAGGCAGCAAGTGCAGATACGGTAGCTGTCCAGGAATTTCCTGAAACACTTTGGGAATTATTATTGAAGGCACGTATTTGCCCAAGCAGGTTTTTAATGTGGATGATACAAGACTGTACTGACAGAGGATGACATACTAAAGTTACATCCATAAGGAGGAAAAGCTGATGCCAGGCCATAAAGCAGCAAAAGATAGGCTAACTCTGTTGTTTGGTGACAATACTTCTGGTGATATGAAGCCGAAGTCTCTTTTAGGTTACCATTCAGAGAACCCAAGAGTCCTTAAAAACATAGCCAAGGGCTCGCTTCCTATTGTGTGGAAGAGTAACCCCAAAGCCTGGGTTACACAAGCCATTTTCCAGGACTGGTTTTTCTGCCACTTTATGCCAGAGGTAGAGACATATTGCTTGGAAATGGACATCACATTCAACATTCTTTTGCTGTTCAACAAAGCTCCAGGCCACTCTCCATTCATGGGTACTTTCATCCCAACATCAAAGTAGTGCATCTGCCACCAAATACTACGTTGCTCATCCAACCTATGGACCAGGAGTTATAATGACTTTCTTTTTTTTTTCTTTTTGAGTTGGATTCTCACTCCATCATCCAGGCTGGAGTGCAGTGGCACACTCACGGTCACCCCAGTGTTGAACTGCTGGGCTCTGGCAATCCTTCTGCCTCAACCTTCTAAGTAGGTGGAACTACAGGTGCGCACTACCATTCCCAGCTAATTTTTGATTTATTGTAGAGATAAGGTCTCGCCAAGTTGCCCGGGCTGGTCTTGAACCCACAGCCTCAGGCTATCCACTTGCCTCGGCCTCCCAAAGTGCTGGGATTATAGGTTGAGCCATGGAGCCTGGCCTAGCAGTTTTTAATAAATATTATTTACGTCACTTTTTTTGTCAGGCAGTAAAGGTAAGTGATGAATCAGGAACAGCCTTGCAACAATTTTGGAGAGACTATAACATCTACAGGGCCATAAAAAACATTGGCTTTGCTTGGTGTGAAATTGCAGCTGTCACCATGAATGGGGTTTGAAAGAAACTTTGCCTGCAGTTTGTTTATCATTTTCATGAATTTGAGAAGATGGATGAAGAGTCCAAAGAGGTCTTCAGCAACTTAGTGACCCTTAGTGGGAAGCTTAAGTTTGATCTGCAAGAGGATGACTTTGTTGAATTCCTTGCTGTGCAACACAAGGAGCTTACTAATAAAGATCTGATGGAATTGGAGGCCCAGAGAAAGGACGAAGAGGGACAAGAGGAAGAAGAAGTAACTGAAGAACCAAAGAGATTCACGACACAGGAAATGACAAGGGATTTTCTTTATTTGAGGAGGCACTGTTAGTTTTTGAGGTACAGGACCTGAACATAGAATGGTACATGAGGTTGCAGCCGCCATTCAGAACATAATCCAGTGCTGCAGTGAGATCAATGATGAGAAAGAAAAGACCAATCCAGACATCACTGAATCATTTTATTAAGAGGTTAGGTAGAAGTGGATCCAGCAAGGAATCAGAACCTGTGCCAGCAATGTCAGGTGTGAGGAGATTGTAGCTTACCCTCCATCTCCTATTGCTGACGATCCTTCAGCTCTACCATCTTCCACTTTCTCCTACTTTCTCTTTCTCCTCAGTTAGTAACACTTTTTGCCTATTCACTTGATGCCAGCCTCTATATGCCTGCTGTTGCACTGTACTGTATGGTGCTGTACTTTTCAAGGTACTGTGCTATGTTTACAAATGTCTTTATTTTTTGTTTGTTTTTATGTATTATTTGTGTGAAGAGTATTATAAATCTATTATAGTATAGCACTTTATAGCCGATTGTGTTAGTTGGGTACCTAGGCTAACTTTGTTGAACTTATGAACAAATTGAACTTATGAATGTGTTCTCAGAATAGAACACATTCATATGTAGGAGACTTACTGTACCGATATAATGGCAACTAAGTTTCAACATGAAATTTTTTTCTTTTAAAAAAAATTTTTATTTTAAAGATGTGGGGTAAAATTCAGGGTTAGGTATACAAATGTTCACTATGCAGGTACCCTTTTTGATGAGGTGTGCCCCCCTTTCCTGGCAGATTCCCACCTTAACATGAATTTTGAAAGGGACAAATATTCAAACCATAGCAAATTCCTTTACTTGTTCAAAAATTATTAGAATATAGGAAACTTCTAATCATAGAATTTGGAGGAACCATACAGATCATTTACTTCAGTAGCTGCAAGCTGTCCTTTAGGGAGAGAGTGAGATAGAGGTAGAGATAGAGACAGCAAGAGCGAGAGTGAGAGAGACAAGGAGAGAGAGAGAGAGATAAGAGTAATCAGGTGGTATTAAGTGGAAGTCTTTGGGCTCCCAGCCCTGATTCAACCAGAGATGTTTCCCTGTGGTTGGCTGTTCATATTATGAACCTGGTAGAGTTTTACAAACTAGTCACTGATACAAGTAGACCTTACTTTGGTTAAGTCATGGTTTTTCAAGCTTTTAAATTAGCAATGGAATTATTTTTTCTCTACAAAATCTTCTGATTATACATATCATTATATATACTATAAAATATATGTGACAGATAAAATACAGAAAATAGAAACAGCCGGAATGGATCTGACTGAAGAAAGGATGGTGAGTCCAGAGCCCTACCAGCTTGGCTTCCCTGGTCTTCTGAGATACTTTCATGTAACTTAAGGATTTCAGGGGACACAGCATGGAAGTCACTACTCTAGACAATGGGTACATATATCAAAGTTTATGTGTAAGTGGAATCTTTGCAGATAAAATAACATTTCATCTGACCAAGGGGGTCCTCTGTGTGCTTGGCTATGGCAGAACAGATTGCATTTAATAATTATTTTAGGGAGACTGAGAAGTTATTTCAAGGAACATAGCTTGAGCCCCTTGTGAAGCAAGGTGGCTATATAGGATCAACTTATGATTGGAAATGGTCCATGATGAAGCTCATTGTGAAAGGAGGTGAGTGCAGCAATGAAAAGACAAAGAAACTAACCTGGATGTTTCCCTTAGCATTGAGTCAGTGGTAGCTCCAGCAAATCCGAAGTAAAGGTGTCTTGGCTTATGTGTAATCACTGCCAATACCCTCGGAAGTTCGTTTTCTTGCCCCAATCCCAGTGATCTTCTTCTTCTACCACTGCCTCCTGCTCTGGCTCCTGTGGTCCTCACCCTGCACCCACCCTGCAGGCAGGCAGTGGCATGCCTCAGCTCTAGCAACTGCTGGGACCCCCCAGGTCACCTTGCCTCTTTGCCCTTGCTGGGTCATTCTATCTGTACGTGGAAGTCAAGATTTCCTGACTGACCTGAGGTAAAGCATGGGGAGGAGGGTCACAAGAGTGTGGTGGGATTCCATAAGGCAGAAGTTGAAGAAAGAGCTTGCTCTAGCTAAGGACTAGTAAGAATGACAGTTAAAGCTTTTTAATCCAACTAGAAGATTTTTCTTTATGAAAACCACCTAAAGAGACTTCATGGACACATCTGTACAACAGGCACCAGAAACGTGCTAACCTTCAGAAGACAGAATTTCAAACCCATGCACTTGCCCCGAGTCATCTCCTTTCTAGATGGCCCATCTTAAAACAACTCATATATGACTTTTTCAGATGCTTGGTTGGGGGTGGGGTTAAGACTGTGGTTTAAGAATAGACTTTTTCTCTGTGGGAAACTGAAAGGCTTGTGGTGTAATGATCCCTCGCCTGGGGCCTCTTTGGCACAGTTAATTAATTCTAACGACAAATATTTACTGTGCCTCGAACATACCAGGCAATGCTGTAACCGATTGACATGATCTGATATGGTAACGGAGGGTGGATTTGAAAAAGTAATGATTTTAAAATGTAGTTAGCAACCTAAGGTTCTGGAGGGACAATGCCAGACATTCTTCTTCTTGTGTTAAAACCGTTCTTGAGTGTGGAGGAACTGGTCCGCAGTGTCTGCTCTGGCTGTTTTGCCTCTGCTCCACAGTTGGGGGAAGGGACCGCTTTTGGCATTCTGCCAGTGTTTGTAATCCTCACAGCAGGCTCCCATGTCTTCTGGGTGGGCTTACGTCTTTTGTTACATATTTGTCCCTGAATCCAGACCACTTCTGAACTCTCCTGGGAGAATGTGCCCAGGAGCTGTTCAGCGGGGTGGGCAGGCTGGTGGAAGTCCTCAAGCCTAATTTGTTCCGCTTCCTTTCAGCCCTTTAGCCCTAATTCATTTGTTTGTATTTGGGGGGAAAAAAATCTCTCATTATTGTCTATCTTTTTTTCCCCTGGAATTTGACATGAAAGTTGCCATTGTTTTAGTTAGTGGCCTCCAAAGGAATAAACCATTTAAGCAACAACTACAATAGCAACAATTCTCTGTGGTATGGGCTTCAGATTGTTTGACTTTTGAGTCTGGGTGTCCATTTTCTTAGAATTGAATGTGCACTGAATTTGGGGTGGGTATAGGGGAGATTGTATTTATTTTTAAACTCTTTTCGACTGTAATGAAAACCAGCTGCCTCTCCAACAAGTGCATTACTTTTCCCATAGAAAGCCTCATGGACAAGCTAAAGCTACAGGGGTTTCATGTGTTTTGACGTTTCCTAATTTAACCTGGTTATGTTCTACCCTTTATCTTTTAGTCCTTCAGCTTGATCATGAGTTGATGGATGCCTTCTCTCCTTCTGTACTTGTGACACTTATTGGTGCTTTTTGTTTGTGGAGGACACATGTGGGACCTCTCAAAGGGCCCCCTTCTGAGTAGGGTGGTCCCCTTCAGTTTGTGTGTGGGGTTAAGACCCAATTTCCCTGCCTGCTGCATGTAACTCCAGCTCCAGGTCCAAACTGGACCTATTATTTTGGCTACCGTGAGGACATTCCTTCTCATGTGCTGATACATTTGCCTTTTCTCTGGAGAAGTGGCACTGAGTTAAATTTCTTCCTTAGGCACACAGGCTGATGAGCAGAAGGGCTGCGGAGCAGGAAACACCGCCAACAGGAGAGCAGACCAGCAGATAGCATTGTGCTGGCCACCTCTGTGGGTTTGGCCACAGGAGAATGCAGAAGAATGATTTACTAGGTGCTTCCTTCACCTCTCATAGATGGTGCAGGAAGATGATGGAATGTATTTTTTTTTCCTGTAACAGAATGCTTTTGGCAGAAACATTTCCCAGTTATTAAAAACGGGGCAATGAGGTGAGCTATAAATGCAAACCTCCACAGAGGAAAATCCAGAAGAAATAAATAAGGACAAGACGATGGAGTGGAGACTGCCGGGGAGAGAGAGAAAAAAAAGACTAAAAATAGATGAGGCGACAAACAAGGAAGGAGTGTTGAGATTGAGTGGGCGAAAGTAAGAGTTCTGAAAAGGTGAGAAAAACATCAGTAATGGAGCCAAGGAAGGCATAGGAGTGACTTTACTACCTGCTCCCACTTAGAAGCAGAGAAGAGGCTTGGGGAGAGGTTCACTGGGGAGATTGAACTTGTAGGTCCGTGGAAGAAACAGTAAGTATGAGAATAAGGGGCTCAGGGATTTTTAGGTCATTGGACACCCCTGAAGCTGTGGGTAATGTACATTTCAGAAAGATTTGGACAAATTTCCGCAGAACAAATTCGGAGAACATGATATAGTGTGTCTTGACTCTTTATGGGGGGATATACCCTGTAGGACCAGGGAAATGCACACAGCTGAGCCTTTACAACTGTATCCAGTTTCCATGGAGTTCTCTTTCTCTTCTGGTTCCCATAACATATATTTAGCCCTTCATTCTGTTCGGTATACTGAATTGTTTCTATTACTCACTCAGTTCATTTTAGTATGTTTTCTCATTTCTCACAAGACTGTGAGATTTTTTTAGGGGCAAGATTCATATATATATATGATTTTTTTTTCACAACCTTGCAAAGTGGTGGGCAAATGGGAGATGTAGAGGATGTTAAATTAAGTTTGGCCCGAAGTTGCCTCTCTCTATATATATTAGGTTTAGCCTAGAGTTTTCTCCATATCTAGTGAACTGTCACCCAACTGGATGTGTAAACAGATGGTTACCTACTCTGGGAACAAGTGGCCAAATCTTGGCCAGTCACAGGTATTTCAAACTGTGTTCAAATAAGGCCAAGCAGACAGGGCTGTGGCCAAACCAGCTGTTTCTGTACCTCACTTCCGTTTTTTGTAAGGTACTTTCCATTTTCTTTCCGTAAATTCTCTCTGACCATAGGGCAGCCCCAGAGTCGCCCTGAACCTATTCTAGTTCTGAAGGCTGCCCCATTTGTGAATTGTTCTTTGCTCAATTAAACTGTGAAATTAGATTTATCTATCTAAAGTTTTTCTTTCAATAAGGGACAGTGGAGGCAAATGAGGACTCCACAGGAGAAAACTGGCAAGTTGGCAAGTTGGCATTTAATGACATGACATTGAACATCTTTTCATATACTTATTTGCCTCCCTCTCTCCCTCCTTCTTCCCCCGTCCCTCCCTCCTTCCCTCCTTCCCTCCTTCTTCCCTTCCTTCCCTCCCTCCCTTCCTTTCCATATTTACTGAACACTGACTATGTGCTATGCACTGTTCTAGGTCCTGGAAGCCAGCAGTAAGTAAACCGGCAGACAATTCTGTGAAGCTGAGCATTATTGGGAGAGAAAGACAATGCAGCAGAATGAAAGATAATAATGCTCCACCAGTGGTCCATGCTATGAGAGTGTGAAGCGGGAGAGAGGGCAAAGGGGCAGCAGGAGAATGCGCTATGGGTTCAGGTTTATACAGAGTGCAGGGGGAGTTCTTTTTTGCTTCAATGTCAGTGACATTTGCATAGAGATCTGGTGAATGTATTTTTAGTTTTTTACAAAACTGCCAAAAATGTCTTTCAAAGTGGTTGTGCCATTTTGTATTCCCACCAGCAATGAATGAGAGTTCCTGTTGTTTCATACACTTGCCAGCATTTGGCATTGTTAATGTTCTGGATTTTTCACCATTGTAATAGGTATGCAGTGTTATCTCACCATTTTTGCAATTCTTTAATGACATGACATTGAACATCTTTTCATATACTTATTTGCTATCTGTATATGTTCTTTAGTGAGGTATCTATTTAGCTCTTTAGCCCATTTTAAAATCAAATTGCTCATTTTATTACTATTGGGCTTTAATATTTTTTTTCTTTTTTGGATAATAGTCCTTTATCAGATGTGTTTTTTAGACATATTTTCTGTGGCTTGTTTTCTCATTCTTTTGACAGTATCTTTTGTGGAGCAGAACTTTTAAATTTTGATGAAGTCCAGTTTATTAATTCTTTCTTGGATTATGCCTTTGGTGTTTTATTTAAAAAGTCATCATGAAACCCACGATTATTTAGGTTTTCTCCTCTGTTATATCCTATGAGTTGTATAGTTTCACATTTGGTTGGTATACTTCAAAAACCTTCTATGGCTTCTGAAACTCTTGCCTCACCTTCCCCAACATCCCCTCCTTCTTGTTGCTTCTTTAGTACTCCATTTCACTCAAGTAAAGAACAAAGATTGCATCACAATTCCCAGTAGATATAAATTATTATACACAACAGATGTAAAAGGAGAATGTTTAGCTCTGATTAAGTCTGCTGGAAGATCTCAAGAGACCCAGGCCAATAGGCCAGTCCTTATTTTCTTGATTGTTTTCTTCAGTTCTGCACATACTCCTTGAATGGCCTCAGCTTTTCACATTACTATGCCTCCAGTCATGCCCTGCCCACCTCTAACCTTAACTTTGGCTTCTCTCCCACTCTGAGTCAAGAATCTACTGAGATAGGGCTGGATTTTAAACCCTTTTGGTCAAGACTTCTTGTCTAAATACTTCTAAGATATTGACAAAGTTCTGAATATTTAACTGTGAAACTGACTGGCATACTATGTTCCAGTGAATAATTCTGAAGAAGTTGAGAGCAATTGTTCCATGAAACTATTTAACCCATCTGCACCTACCCTAAGGTTATGGGTTATGCCTGTGTGACCTCAGCATCATTCTGATCCAGTTTACATCTAAGGACTGATTGCCAATTTCTTTCAAAATCCTGTGCTGACTTCATAAGCCCAAGAAAATTTGGCTTTTATTCCCAGTTGTCTTTATTTTTGGCTTTGTTTTTGCTCTGTGCTTAAAACATTTTTTTTTTCAGTATTCCAAAAGTTTAACTTTGACTCATGTCAGTAAGTAGCTTATTTATGCACCATGACCCTGAGGAACTAGAAACCCATTACTACAACCCTGAAAATCTTCTGAAGAATAGAATATTCATCCTCCTGAAGCAAGGCTTGGGATCTGATAACCACTGTATCTCTCAACCCAAAAGTGGCTATGGCAGCAACTGAATTTGCTTGGCTTAAAAGATGGAGTTGAAGCAGAATTAGGGTGCCAGCTAGGACTGGACAGTGATGAAGGCAGTGCTTTTGAGGTGTTAAAAAAATTTAACTGGGAGATCATTAGACTGAGAAGGCTCCAGTGCCTTGGGTTCTGAACTCCAATGTAAACAATAAAACAAAACTTAAACTTTACCAATCAGAAGCCACCAACTAGTCTCAACTAAGGACTGTTCATCAGATTATAAGGCAAATGCCTAGCTCATGCTGCTAAGGTGGAGCTCTGAGAGCCTCTTCTGGTTCTGAGTGCTGTCCAGTTGATAACTTGTTCTTTGCTTGAATAAACTCTGCTAAATTTAATTTGTATAAATTTTCTTTTAACAGTGGGAAACCTACTTCTTCCAGCAAGCTCTATAAGGAAAGGATTGTTAAAATCATCAAGTATTGTTAAAAAGAATTATTTAAAAAAATAAAGTACATGTGATTAAATTTGTAAGCAGATATACAAGTATATACAAGAAGAGATGGAGAATATAGCTTGATGGAAGCTGCTCGATGATAACATTAGAACAGATAAAAATAATTATCTGTGGGGAATGGAAGATGAGGGAAGGTTAGAGAGAAAGGAACATGTCAGGTCTTTCAGACTGGTCTCTGTGATCTGCTAGCAGAATGGTTCCATTATAATCACCAAGGAACTTAAGAATTTACCCCAAAGATTCCAATTCAGTGGATTGAGTTGGGGCCTAAGAATCTGTTTACAAAACGGATGTCTTTCCCCCCATTCCCAGGTGAAGCTGATTGGCACCCAGATTTACAAAGTCATTGGCTAGGGGTCTGCAACCTATAGCTCCTGGGCCAAATCCAGCCTGGGGTCTGTTTATTTTGTTTTATTTTTTAACTTTAATAACTTAAAAATTAGTATGTAATATTTGTACATATTTATGGAGTACATGTGATATTTTGATGCAAGCATAAAATATGTAATGATCAAATCAGGATATTTAGGAGATCCATCACCTTGAGCATTTATCAGTTTTTTTGTGTTGGGAACATTCTATTGTAGCTATTTTAAAATATATAATATGTTGTTGTTAGCTTTAGTCACTTTACTATTAAACACTGGAGCTTATTCCTTATAGCTATTGTATGTTTTTATCTATTAACCAACTTTTCTTTATCCCCCTTCCCAGTAGCTTGTAGCTAATAATTTTTTTAAACATTTTTTAAAGCATTGTAAGCAAAACAAAACAAACAAAAAGCAAAAAAGAACATGTGACAAAGAAGTAAGTGACCTGCAGAGACTAACGTTTACTACCTGGCCCTTTACTGAAAGTTTGCCTACCCCTGGCTTAGGTATGAAATACATAAATTGACGCCATTTTTCAACTAGTGAAGAGGTAATGAGGTCTGCAAAATTTCTACAACGGGTCACTTTCTACACAAGGCAAGGGAACATTTGCTTTGGTGTGGCTCTTATTAGAGTGGGGCACACTATCACCTTTTAAACACCTAGAGTATGGCCAGCTGATATGGTGGTTCACACCTTCAGCACTTGTGGAGACTGACGTGCGAGAACTGTTTGAGACTAGGCATTCAAGACCAGCTTGGGCAACACAACAAGACCCTGTCTCTATTTTTAAAAAATAGTCAGGTTGGTGATGTGTACTTGTAGTCCTAGCTACTTGGAAAGCTGAGGTGGTAGGATCACTTGAACCAAGAGTTTGAAGTTATAGTGAGCTATGATGGTGTTACTGTACTCTAGCCTGGGTGACAGAATGAGAACCTCATCTCTAAAGAAAACAAAACCTAACCACTTATTGTGATTCACGTGCTGTTACATTTGCATGGACACATTAGGGTTCCATATAAAGTGAAGGTCAAATTGACTGCCCACTGAAATCAGTACTTAAAATTATTTCAACTCCTACTTTGTTTAGCTAGGGAAGGAGAAAACAGATTAGGCTTTGGAAGTTTGGGGAAAAACTTCCAGCCACACAAATATAAGACACTTAACTATGTACCTGTTGATAAGGGCATAACTATGCTTTTTTGAAATATGACTTAGCAAATGCTGTCTTATCTCTTGATACACAAACCTGGACAGTAGAGTGAAGGGGAAGGATAAGTTTGTGAAAACATCAGACCCCTGTAGACTGATAGCCCAGACTCAGGATAATGGCTGAGGTTTGTGGGCAAGGGCTGATTTTTGTGTGATGTGTGCCCTTAGCTGTCCTGCCCAGGAATGAGGGCTTGGGAGTAACAGCTGAGAATAGACTGTGATAAAAGATCTGTGATACTGATACCCATGTGGTATATCCCAGCTAATGCCAGCTGAGATATTCATCCTGGCTCCAGGAGCAAGCACTGCTTGTTGACTGTACGGTGAGTCATCAGATCAGTATCCTGTGAAAGTGGTGAGCCATTTGGCTGAGGACAGGGTGCCTTTGGATTGAGTAAATCCTGGAGTTCCTGGAAAATTCATGGACACAATAACCTTAAGAAAGAGACACTGGACTTTCTACTGAAATGTCATGGACTTGAACAATTTACTAAAAAACTCAAAGCAAGATTTTTACACTGAGTTTGTGTAGATTTATCACACACATTCATTCATTCATTCCTGTACATATAGGGAAATGGAGGTTTAGAGAAATGAAGTAACTTGCTCAAGTCACACACTGTGAGAGTTAGAATCCAAACCCAGTCCTGTGTGACTGTTTCTCCTCTGTCTCTTGCAGACTCATAGGTTACTAGGGAGGTCTTATAGATTATTCACCATTTTCAAATGGGAAAATCAAGACTCAGAGAACTGAAGCAACTTGTTCAATGTTGTTTAACTAATTATTAGAATTCTTACAGACCTGCTTCTGGATTAGGGGGATCTAAGTTACCACCGACTTCTAAGAACAAAGGTACTGAGAATGTCAAATGGAGTGAGGTGAAACCTGTAGGGACAAAGGGTAATTGAGGAAAAAGTGAGAATATTTTGCTTTTTCTAATGACCTGTCAATTGATATCCTCTTTGAAAGGGTTTTTAGGAGGCAGGAAGGTCTGAGCTGCTTTTGGCAGTTTGATCTCAGAGAGTACTTATGTATTTATTTAGCTCTTTAAACATTAACTTGGCAGTCTAAAGCAATCCTCCAAGTTTGGAGTTCATGGACATAGGCCAGGAATAGGAAAAGTCCCCTCCACCCGCCCCACTACCCCAAGAGGGCATGAGTCTAGATTGATCCCCAGTCATCAGGTACATCTGTAACCTGGAGACCCTGATTTCTCAAATAGCTCAGCTATGGTGGCAGTGGAAGAGATGCCCCAAAAGTTTCTGCCCAGTGCTCTGAGAAGCTGCTGCTGCTTAAGGGAAGAGTCTAAAATCCAAGGTCTTCGCTGCAAATCAGTTTTCAGAGCACTGCAGGTAGAACCTGGGCTTTCTTACCCATACAGCTTCCTGATGTATATCATAGAGAATATTTAAAATTCAGTTTTTGAGGATGATATCATACAGTGCCTGGTCTGAAGATGGATCAGTGCCTGGAGAAATCGCCAAATAACCTTTGAGGATGGTTAAGGGTAGGATCAAATATTCTCTCTAGGGTAATTTAGGCAAGGCCTTTCCTAGGGTTCAGGGATGGACTGGGTGCTCTCTTTCATCTCTTGGCTTTAAGAGTTCACAGTTTTGCTTACAAGAGCTAAGGAAAACAAAGAGTCATGGAAATGTGACATGAATTAGTAAATCAACTTGCATGGAGGCAGTCAGGCTGGAATTATTCAGACAGTTGACCCTGTTTACAGCTTCACCTTCCCACCTTAGTAGATAAAAATCTGGGCAAGATGTACAAACATAGTGAGCACTCTGCTTTTTATTCTAGCTTGACCCATCCTTGTGGTAAGAAGAGTTAAGGAGCTCAAGTTCAGCCTGTTCATCCATGAAGGGATGTTCACTTTTTTGCAGGCTCATGGTTGAAATACTCAAAGGTTAGAGCTATGAAGAGGCCTTAAAGAACTTTTTATTCAATGTCTTTGTTTTCAAGGGAAGCAAATAAAGTTCAGAAATGATATGTGAGTGATTCACTCAAGGACCACAAGAAATGGTAGGGACAGTGTTGACCCAGACCTCTGGTCTTTAGATTCTTAGGTTAATAGGTTTATGGTCTGCTTCATTTTTTCCTATTGCCTCTCCAAAATAGGAACTTCATACTAAAATCCACAGTCCATAGCAAAAGGAGGAAGGGCCTTCAATTATTCACTTACTGAAAAAATTTTATTGAGTTGCCCTTGGGCATAGCAAAGAACAAGACTGATAAGGTACCCCCCACTTCATGGTGCTTATAGAACCAGATATTTTAAAAGAACCTATGTAGATTTAGTTCTCTTGCTCTTTCTCTCACTTTCTTCAGTTAGTGAGAAAAACAGATACAGAGCAAAGACATTTTTAGGGAGGTGGAAAGATACAGAGGGAGAGTGAGGAGAGAGAATGAGGTGCATAAGAAGGAGAGAGGGAGAGAATAGCTTTCAAAGGAAGCTATTGCAGAGAGGGAAATATTTGGCAGTCTCTTCCTCCTCCTCTTTCTCCTCTTCCTCTTCCTCCTCCTCCTCTTCTTTCTTATTAATTTTTGTTAGCTGAACTATATCAAACTTTTTTAACTCTCTCAAATGCAGACTTTTGTACTTTCTGGTAACCTTGAGTTGCTATGGTGAGAGAGCGGCCTGGGACAACTCAAATATAAAACACTGCAAATAACACCCCAACCCAGAGCAATATATCGAAGAGTTAATTAGAAGGACCTGCCATATGTTTTCCATTCCCTGCAAAAGATTCTATTGCTTTCTGATTTATCACCTGATTTTCTAAGCAAAGTTTTAGCCCTCTCAGCTCACCTTTCTTGAATGTGTTAAGAACACTTGGGGCAGAGAAGGTAGATAAGTCAAATTAAATGAGTAAACTCCCTGTTGTTCCTCTAGAAAGCTTTCTTAGACTGATCCTATGGCCCTCTTTTATCTGTTGTCTTCTCTCTTCTCTCTGTTTCCACTACTAATCTAATGACATCCACTTGAGTACTTCTCTTTTAGGGATTATGGGAATTCACTTGCAAGTTTGCTCTGAAGTCCCAACAAAACAATCCACTCTGTTTACATGGTACTTCAGAGTCTATGAGGCACTTTCACATTTCATTTTGTTCCATCTTCACAGCAACTGTGAGCAGTAGAAATGACTGGAGTCACTTTAATTACTTCTTTTCTACAAGACCAGAAGTGGAGGCCAAGGGAGAGGTGAATGGCTTGGCTAAGGTCACTTGCATAGAAGTGGGTGTGAGTCTTCTCAGTTCAAGTCCATGGCTCAGCAATTCTCTTTACAGTCCTGCTGTGTTGTCAATGATTTGCAAACTTAAAGGCCACAGTGGGATGAGCATCTGACCATGAATCAGAAAAGAGAAAAAAGCTGTTTCTCAGCGGTCTTAAGTCTTCTCAACTGTAAAATAAGAGAGTCAGAAAGGGAATTTAATGTAAGTATGGTGACTACAGTTAACAACACTCTGTTGTATACTTAGTTTCTTTTTCTTTTTGAGTTGAGTCTCACTCTGTCGCCGAGGCTGGAGTGCAGTGGCATGCTCACAGCCAACCCACTGCTGGACTCTCGCGATCCTTCCACCTCAGCCTTCCAGGTAGCCGGAACTACAGGCATGCACTACCACGCCCAGCTAATTTTTGATTTATTGTAGAGACGAGGTCTCGCCAAGTTCCCCGGGCTGGTGCTGAACCCATGGGCTCAGGCAATCCATTCATTTCAGCCTTCCAAAGTGCTGGGATTACAGGCTGAGCCACCGAGCCCAGTTGACTTAAATTTGCTAAGAAGGTTGTCGTAAGTGTTCTCACCACACATACACACATGCACACACAAACATACACACAAGAGTCAAAAAGGTAACCATGGGAAGTGGTGAGTATGTTAATTAACTTGATGGTGGCAATAATTTCCACAACATGTATATCAAGTTGTATACCTTTAAATATATATAATTCCTATTTGCCAGTTATACCTCAACAAGGCAGACAAAAACTAATTTAAAAAAACAAAAATAAAAACAAGAGTTTACTACTCAAGCCCTAACTGGTTCTAACGTTCTCTGATACATAGTTTCACTGAAGGAAAGTATTGACTGAGGCTAAATTCCAAGAAGCAGTCAAGTTTAGTTTTGGCTTTGGTCTAAATGAATGTTGGTGTCCTCAAAATTCGTATGTTAGAACCTAATACCCAATGCATAGTATTAAGAGATGAAATCTTTTCTTTTTTTTGAGTTGGAGTCTCACTCCGTCACCCAGACTGGAGTGCAGTGGCCGCTCCTGGCCACCGCAGCCTCCACCTGCTGGGCTCCGGCGATCCTTCCGAGTAGCTGGAACTACAGGCACGCGCAACCACGCCCGGCTAATTTTTGATTTATGGTAGAGATGAAGTCTCAGCCAAGTTGCCCAGGCAGGTCTTGAACCCACAGGCTCAGGCAATTCACTCACCTCAGCCTCCCAAAGGTGCAGGATTACAGGCTGAGCCACCGAGCCTGGCTGAGATGAGGTCTTTTTGGAAACTGTTAAGTCAAGAGGGCTCAACCTTCATGGATGATATTAGCACTCTTATAAAAGAGATTGAAGAGAGCTGCCTTGCTCCTTCTAACATGTGAGAATATAGATAGAAGATGCTATCCTTGAAGCAGAGAACAAATGCTCACCAGACACTAAATCTGCCAATGCCTTGATCCTGAACTTCCCAGCCTCTGGAACTGTGAGCTAGAAATTTGCTGTTTATAAATTATCTAATTTAAGGTATTTTGTTATAGCAGCCCCAATAAACTGAGACACTTCTATAATATTTGATATTTTATTTTATATACTAAAGTACTTATTTTAAAAGTTATTTATTCTTGGCATACATGATTAATCTTAATGCTAGTGTTGCTGCTAACAGTGACACGGAACAAGTATCTGCTTAAAGTAGGGACAACTGAACTTTAATTGGGTCACTCAAAAGTCAGGCTCTTGGTCAACTTTTCAGATCTAAAATTTGATTATTGTGATTCATCCATAGGAGTTTAAACAGGATGATCATAATGATCAGTTAAGATCTAACCAGACCAACAATAACAAAAATGTCTAGCATTTTTTAAACACAAAAAATGCAAAACTTTTTTTCTGGATTATTCTATTTTAGTTTTCATCATCAGTGCATACGATGGGTACTATTATTAGCCCCCTAACTGTGAAGAACTGAGACCAAAAGAGCTAAATGATTTGCTCAATGTCTTCCAGCCAGTAAAGATTAGACCCAGGATTTTAACCCCAGCAAAAATTCTGTAGGATTGTCTCTTTCACTGATTAAAAGCCATAAAACCAATTTACTAATTTATAGTGGGTGAGTGTCTGATTAGAGAGTTGAATGAGGGCATTCATCTTTGTAAGACCTACTTTTTTACTTAGTAACTCCATTGAAGACACCAAGTGACAGACAAGATTTTCTTTAGAGATCTTGGAATTTGACCAAAGATTATTGACTGTCTTCAAGGGATGTTTAAACTCAATGGTACTGATAATCTAGAAACAGAGCCCTGGGCAGTGCTGGAGACACCCTGAGAGTTTCTACAGCTTGACTTTTAGTTTCCAGACTCCTGTGGACCCTCACCCTCTGTTATGACAACACAACATTACCTCAGATTCATTGCAGTTCAACTGAGTAGGTTACCATAAACCACATTCCAATGTGTTTTCCTGGGGAGAAACCCTGGGGTCACCCTGATTGTACTTAGGGGAGACTCTGGTGTCCTTAATTGAATTTGTAAGGCATCACGTTCTCCTTGACAGAAAAAGGGGTGAATCTCTACTCCCATCAATGGCACATTTACAACAATCTCCTGAGTGGTTTATGTCTGCAGATGGAGAATCTCAGTCATTTTGTGTTCTTATTGTTTTCAATTTACTGACCAAATTCTGGGACTGGACCCAATTTGAGGTTTGTAACCTCTTGTGTGTTATTACAGAGAGAAATAGGGCACAATGAATGAATTTCTTATTTTTGTCTCTTATTCAGACTCTGGTTTTTAAGTGGGGCAGTTAGTTATTATATCTTTACGCATATAGATGTAGGTATATATTCACTTGTACACATTTACTCAGGAATATGCACATTTGATCTAGTATACTTTATAACTGGAGGGAATTCCAGCCTGACCCCCTCATTTTATATATTTTGCTTGCTGTGGTAGACTCATTTTCCGACCTTTCCTTTTCTTTGCTTTTGTTTTTGTTTTTGTTTTTGTTTTTGAGTTGGAGTCTCACTCTGTCGCCCAGACTGGAGTGCAGTGGCCGCTCCCGGCCACCGCAGCCTCGACCTGCTGGGCTCCGGCGATCCTTCCTCCTCAGCCTTCCAAGTAGCCGGAATTACAGGCATGCGCTACCACGCCCGGCTGATTTTTTGATTTATTGTAGAGATGAAGTCTCGCTGCCCAGGCGGGTCTCGAACCCGCGGGCTCAGGCAATCCACTCACCTCAGCCTCCCAAAGGCGCGGGATTACAGGCTGAGCCACCGAGCCCGGCTGTTCTTTGCTTTTGATATGGTTTTCCTACATCAAGTATTTTCATAACAGGAGTTGGATATAATGAGATTTATCTATTAATGTATTTAATGTAATACCACTTATATAACAATACTGTATGCCAGATGCTGCCCCAGGAATGTTACTAATTTTAATTAATGCAATCCTGTTTATTACTCTTTGAAGTAAACTTATTACTATTTTCATCTTACAGATCAGGAAACTGAGGCAAGTTTCCTTTTCTGCTGGGAAACCGGATTTGAATGGTAGGAAACCCTGCTGCTTTGTTTGAGAGGTCTGAGTTTTGTTTTCCATACACAAGAATGATAAAAAACTGTGGTATGATATTGCTGGAGATGATAGAAAAAGAACAGTTATTTCTCTGGAGCTAAAAAGCCAGAATCAGCAAAGACTGGATTTACTAAATGATGTACTGGTTTTGCAGCTAAACACTTACAGTTATTAAAAACACTTTTATTATTAAAATTCCTGCAGGAAACATGACTTTGTTATTGTGATACTCAAGCTCTTAGCTTCTAACTTTCCCTCCCTTTGAAACAATTACATGCATAATGTAATTTTTAATAATCTGTGGTTTCTTTGGAATGCGGTTGTCATGTTGGAGCACTGCAGACTGCTCTTCCTAAGGCTGTGACCCCCTGCCTTTACACACAAGGTACCTGTTGCTGAGGATACTTGCTTCCACTCCTCTAGTAGGCAAGGCTCTGGGAAGGACGACACCTGGTTGACTCACCTGGCTTCTGCTCGTGTTGGAGTCAGTCAGACTTGGTTTCATCCAGAGTGTGGCTCACATATTTATGAGCCATGGCGGTGACCAGGATGGTTGAGGTGAAAGCTGAGAGGTGAGTGGATTCAAGCAATGATTTGGAGGTAAAATCGACAGGAGTTGGTGATTGTTCATGTTCATGGGGGATAAGAAAGAGGAATCTGCCGGGCTCGGTGGCTCAGCCTGTAATTTCACGCTTTGGGAGGCTGAGGTGAGTGGATTGCCTGAGCCCGTGGGTTTGAGACCCGCCTGAGCAACTTGGCGAGACCTCATCTCTACAATAAATAAAAAAATCAGCCGGGCATGGTAGTGTGTGCCTGTAGTTCCAGCTACTTGGAAGGCTGAGGAGGAAGGATCGCCGGAGCCCAGCAGGTCGAGGCTGCAGTGGTCGGGAGCGGCCACTGCACTCCAGTCTGGGTAACAGAGTAGACTCCAACTCAAAAAAAAAAAAAAAGAGGAATCTGTTATAGATTTGGAGTTGTCTGGATGTTGACTCTAAACTCCTGGGGTTCAGGGGCATCTGTTGACTCTAAACTCCTGGGGTTCAGGGGCATCTGTATCCTCAGTGCCTCCCACAGTGCTTGGCACATAGTAAGCAATTGATAAATACTTCTTGAATATGTGAATGACGCAGTAATGAATGAAGAAGAGATGATCCCGTAAAGTTCAGAGTCTTGTCCATGGTCTGTCTCATAACTACTGAATGGCAGAAGTCACCCTGGAATCTAGGTTACCTGAGAGCAACAGGACCTTTGGCTTTGTGTCCTGTATGTGGGCTCTCTTCTAGATTTTTAATTCTTTGAAAGCAGGGCTGTATAAAAATAAGTATAATTAAAGCTTGTATTTTTATTTGGCAGTGGAAAACTGGATCAAAGATGAATGTCTGCATGCACAACCGTGCACATTTCAGAGGCATGAATGTGTTTTTCTTTCAGGAATAGGAAAGAGTTGGAGAAAGACAGAAAATTAACAGATACGGTAGGGTTCCCAGGTCCTTCCACTGTTAAAAATGTCAGCTGTGCTTTTTATCTTTTGTATCTGTGCTTTCCTCTTCATTCCATTTGGTCAGTGGCTCTACCTACCCCTTGTCTGCAACAATGCATTATCCTTCTAACCTTCACCATTTGTCTTGTTATTTATGTGCAATTGGTCTTATGAGATAGGGTTATCTTAGCTTGCCATTTATTAGCAGGATAACCTTGACCAAGGCGTTTCTTTTTTTTTTTTTTTTTGAGCCTGAGTTTACTTATTTGTCAATAGTAGATAATGACAAAACATACCCCACTAATATTGTGAAAATGTGTTGAAAATATCTGTGTGAACCAGGTCAGACCACAAAGGCTGCTCTAGGCTAGAGAACTGGAGAGACCAACCAGTTAGACTTGGCTACGGCAACTTCCTCTTTGGTTTGCTTTTGCCTCTCCTAGTAAGCAAGGCAAGTAGGTGAGGACACAATTAGAAGCATCTCCCCAGTGCAAGCTCAAATTCAGGGATGTTGGCAGATTTCAATGAAGCAGTTGAAGACAAGGTCTATCTCGTGATGAAACTGCTATGTAGTTTTTAAGGGATCTCTTCTATTAATGCTGTTATTTCTAGTGCTGGTATGTGCATTGTGCTAGATATTTTTGCATATTTCATCATACTTAATCAACATGGTAAAGATGGAAAGTATAACTTATTAAAGAACATAAAATTAGTTTGTTTCTGTTTTGCCACTCGTGCTGGCTCAAGCTTGTAATCCCAGCACTTTGGGAGGCCGAGGTGAGAGAATTGCCTGAGCTCAGGGGTTCAAGACCAGCCTGGGCAATGTGGTAAGATCTAGTCTCTACAATAAATTAAAAAATAAGCCGGGCGTGGTAGCACGTGCCTGTAATTCCAGCTACTTGGAAGGCTGAGGTGGAAGGATCGCCTGAACCCAGCAGGTCCAGGTTACAGTGGCTATAAGTATGCCACTGCACTCCAGCCTGGGCAACAGAGTGAGACTCTGACTCAAAAAAAAAAAAAAAAAAGTCTTTTTTGAAAATTAAAAACAAAATTGAGCTCCAAATTTAAACTCAGGTTTATTTTATTCCTAAGCCCATTAGCTTAAAGTTAATTATCAAACTATTTATTTCTTAAGGCAGGATCTATGTCATGTAAATTTTTTGTCCCCATAGTACCTTGCATGTCAGAGGTACTTCATACATTTTTTTTTTTGGATGAATGATGTGAGGTAACTAAAAATGCCTTTTTTTATGGTTTAAAAATTGAGAGAGAGAGAGAGAGTGTGTGTTTATATGTATATATACATATACACACATGCTTAGAAAGTAATGAAGATTTCTGAGGGGACTAAGATTGAGTACTTCTTGGAGAGCGAATTCCAAATCAAACTTAAAAGTTGGGACTCAGAAGTAAGGAAGGTCTTTGAGAACGTTCTGTGATTTATACTTCCATAAGAATCTTCATAAGGAGAACGGATACACACATTGTACACTGATCTTTGCTGAGAGCTATGTGATGGTCAGAAAAGCAACAACAATTAACAGCCAAAAAGAAATCAGGATGATATAAAGCAGTGTTTCCCAAAGTGTGTTCCAAGGAACTATATACCCAGGAAACACTATTCTGCAAGAGACTTTCCTAACAAAAGATCATAATTGGACACATATGGAAATATAACATAGTACAGTTGACCCTTGAACAATACAGGGAATAGGGTTCACTGTTTCCTGTGCAATGAAAAACTTGCATATAACTTTTGACTCTTTCCAAACTTACCTACTAATAGCCTACTGTTGACTGGAAGCTATATCAACAACATAAATAGTTAACACATATTTTGTATGCTATATGCATTATAAATTACAGAAAAGAAAATGCTATTAAGAAAATCATGAGGAAGAAAAAATACATTTACTATTCATAAAGTGGAAGTGGATCATCATAAAAGTCGTCATCTTGTCTTCACATTATGTAGGCTGAAGAGGGAAAGGAAGAGTAAACTTTGCTCTTGCAGTCTCAGGGGTGGCAGAAGTGGAAGAAAATCCACATAAAAGTGGACTTACACAATTCAAACCTGTGTTGTTCAGGATCTATTGGATATACTCAAGTGGTATATATTAATACATTAATGGTTGGGAATTCTTATTATTTAAAAAAAGCAACAATAACAAAGCCTTTTTTTTTTTTTACTTTATTTAACCAGTATCCCCAAATGTATTTAGCACTTATATTTTCCCATCACCCTTTCATTACACCACTTATTTACATATAAAGGAACTAGTGGTTATCAAACCCACTAAGAAATGCTAGAAAGGAAGTAGAGCAGTAGTTTGAAAAAAAATTTATTTTTTCTTCTTTTCATTTCTTGTTATTCAGTATTCATATGATTTTGTGTTTGTTAATGGAAGTTGGTCTATTCCAGCTATTCATGCAGTAAATATTTACCAAATATCTATAAAGTATAAGACACTGTGGTACATACTCTAAGTAGATTGTTGATTTCTCTTGGCCTCATGTGGAAAGGACGAGAAACAGGTCAGGGATATAGATGTGCAGGAGTGTTGGAAATCATGGCTAATTAAGATCTTTCCATATCTCCGTCCTTCAGAAGTTATTCATGTCCAAATAACAACAGTTTAAGTCTATTTCACTGCTATTGAGGAGTTCAGTATTTTATAAGGGTTTACTCTTCAAGCAATCTTTGGGAACTGCTATGGTTTAAATGTGTCCCCCAAAGTTTATGTGTTGGAAACTTAACCCCCATGCAACAGTGTTTAGAGATGAAACTTTCAGGAGGTGACTTGGCCATGAGAACCACTATGCCTTCATGAATGGATTAATGCCTTAATTTCAGGAGTGGGTGAATTATCATGGGATTGAACTCCTGATAAAAAGATGAATTTAGCCCTTTTCTTCCTCCCACCCCCCTCAGTTTGAACACTTCTGGATGTACATGCTTTCTTACCATGTGATGACTTCTGCTATGTTATGATACAGTAAGATGGCCTTCATCAGATGTGGTCCCTTGATCTTGGACTTCCCAGACTCTGGAAACATGAGGCAAATCAATTTCCATTCCTAGCCGGGCTCGGTAGCTCAACCTGTAATCCTGTGCTTTGGGAGGCTGAGGTGAGTGGATTGCCTGAACCCACGGGTTCGAGACCCGTCTGGGCAACTTGGCGAGATCTCATCTCTACAATAAATCAAAAATCAGCCGGGCGTGGTAGCGAGCGTCTATAATTCCAGCTACTCGGAAGGCTGAGGGGGAAGGATCGCCGGAGCCCAGCAGGTCGAGGCTGCGGTGGCTGGGAGGGTGCCACTGCACTCCAGTCTGGGCGACAGAGTGAGACTCCAACTCAAAACAACAACAAAAATAAACAAACAAACAAAAACTTTCATTCTTTATAAATTACCCAGTCTGGATCACTGGTCACATGTGCACAAAAGTGGGAACAATAAATGCTGGACATTGCTAAAGGAGTGAGGGAGGGTAGAGGGAAAAGGGGCCCACAACCATACACTGGTCCACTATCAAGGGAATGGAGGACCCACTAGAGGCTCAAACCTCACCTGCACACAATTGACTTATGCAGCAAATTCTCATATGTACTTCACAATGCTAACGTAAAAATAAATAAATCACTAAGTCTGTTTTTTTTTTTTCTGTTGTTGTTATAGTAACACAAAACGAACTAAGATGGAAACCTTTAAGAAAGCTGTTGCTCAAATCTTTCTATCCTAGCTAGGCAATTCATATGGCCTCTGGCTCTGGGACAGTGCTCCAGCCTGCTGGCCACTTCTTACCATCTTGTAGTTGTTTCTCTAGGCTGTTGTCTTTCTGCTTCTTCTCAAGAACAAATAAAATGTTTAGCTACACGACAGCTTAAATCTAGATTTCAAAGAAAAAATAGTTGAAGGTAAAAGATGCTGCTAGTTAAAACAGAATGTTTAACATCTCAGTCTAAAGCCTATATACATACACATAATGAAGGAGGAGGGAGTGGCAGATACCTTAGTGTCAGCATTACTAAAAGATTCATCAAAGTGTTGTCTTCCAGAATTAAAGGACAGTTGTTTACAACCTTTCAAACAACAGTTTTCCAAGTTGAAAAAAATGTAAGATCTCATCTTCACCAGGTGGCCATTACACATAGATGAGACAACGTAAACAATTTGGATGAAATAGAATTGCTGTAGTCAGTGATGTGATTCTTGAAGTTTTCTCACACACGAGGAAACAGCAATGATCTGCTTGACTAAACTGGAGTAAAAAATACACTGAAGAGAAGTCCAAGAGATCCTTATAGAAAAACTATGGGGCAATCTATTTTTGAAGATTTCTTAACTTGAAGGAGATATGAAGAAGGGAAGAGATTATGGATAATTTTGTGCATATACACACATATAAATAATGTAGGATTGGGAGATAGAATCTAAAAAGAAAGATAGTGTGTAACAGTGTGACTATATTCAACTGGGTTATTCCCAAAGCCAGAGCCTGATATGAAGTCTTTGTAACAATAATTATTTTCAGAATGATTCCAACAAATAGGAGTTGGGATGGGGAGATTGAACAGAGTAAGAGGGAAAGATAAAGATGTGTCTTTGAGCTGGTCATTACTGTAGGCAACTGGGGCTCTGTCCTGCTGGGAAAACCTTTGAGAAACTGTAGGACGTACCTCAAAATTTTCTGCTATAAGTACAGAAGAATAGTGTGTTTATCTATTCGTTCCTGAACCCAATGATCAAGGGTTGCCAGATGGGATCTTAACTTCCCCACTCCCCACAGGTCAGACGATTAGTGAGTCATCTGGGTGAAGAGAAGCCCGAGGGGAGAAAGTGAGAGATACCAGCTACTGTCAAGTTAAGCCTACATTCCTCTCCAAACCCTGTCGTTTATTAATCATGTCACTTTCAGTGAAGGACTTTCTCTGGAGCAGCTTCTCAGTTCAAGGGTCAATTGCTCATAAAACTAGAGGCTGCCTGAAGAAAGCACAAATAATATGGAGAGCAAACTGAAGTTAGAGGAAATGAGATGGCCTTTGCCCATAGCGGCTCCCACCTCCTTCCCATTTTTTCTGGCTACCCTCTACTGAGTATGCTTTGTGTACCAAGCACTGCACTCAGCATTCACACAAATAACCTACCTTGTTCGGTCCTCACGAGGTGGACACTCTCATTGTCCCCATTTAGGGATTGATTAGTAGAAGCAGATGTTGTGGATCAGCTGTCTCAGTGCATCTGAGTCTGCTGCCAAAAGAGTAGGAGAGGTAGGTGTTTGATAAATGTGAAGCTAGCAAGGGACTCTTTCCACAGGTTCGGAAAAGACCTTACTGAGCCTCGTCACTCAGTGACTCTGCTTTACCCTTCTTCTTGGCATATTATTTATTGGTTTCTCTATTTGCTTGTTGTTGAGTTCATGCCAATGGAACATAGTTCCACTGGAGTTGGGACTTTATCTGTTTTGTTATAACAGTGCCTGGAACATAGTAGATAGTAAGTATCAACTATTGAATGGGAAAGAAAAAAAGATCTTTTACTGGTGTGGTGCAATGAAGTTTGTCCTGTTGAATAACTTTTTGCATAAAGGGGTGACAGACACCGGTATAGGTAAGTGAGAAGCTGCAAGATTTAGGGGCAGAGAGAGCCCCGAAGAAGATTCTCTGTAAGATATTTGTAAGGCCTGGCCTTTTATCTGAAGCTCTGTGTAAGTGATTTGGAGTGTGTGCTGGGGAAAAGGATTGCAAGAAGTTTCACACTACAGAGACGGGAGAGCATTTGCCTTTGTGGCCAAGTTTCCAGAGTCAAAGAGGGCCAGACTAATGTTTGCTACTGATGCAGCATGTCAAATGTCATCCAGAAATGGAGAGTGACTTTAATACAGATGAAATAGAACTAGCAATCATGTAAGAGTTAGCTCCCTGATGAAGGCAAAGTTCAGAAAACCCGAGAGAGAAAAAAGAAACAACAAATTATTTTGGGCTTTTGGGATGCAGGTGGTGGAGGTGGGTGCCATGTATTCGCCCAAGAGTTGAGCCGTAACTATTTGTCGAATGAGTCACTGTTTTCCCCATCAAAGATGGATTTGTCAGGCATACTTCAAAGGGTATGAGGATCCCAAAGGTCCCAGAAGGATGTACCCACTTCTCTTTTCTTGTCCCAAAGCTCTTCTTACATTGTTGTCTATACTGTTATATTTCCTCATCTGTGGAGGTAGGGTAAGGCATGGGTCAGGAGGTCAGAATCAGAAGCCACTCCTGACTGATACACACTGACTATACCCTCTTCTCTCTGTGTTAAACTTAAGGAGGACCAAATCCCAGGCTGGCATTTCTGGCCTTTCCTGAAACTCTCTGTACTGTTCTAATAAATAATATCACTGTTATGTAAGTGATATAAGTCAAGCCAGGAACATGCAGCCCAGGGAAGAAGTACATTAGATGTTTTGATTTTTTTTTCTTTTGGCAAAAACTTTTTGTTCCCATTCCTCCTAGAACAGAAATAAAGTCCACTTGGTGTGAAGGTGAGAAGGGACCACTCTTGACTGAACTTTAGCTGGGTGTCTATTCCAGAGATTGAGTCAGTTACAGAGGGGCCACTGTAGGGAAGCACAGTGTGGGTAGGTCTAGGGTTTGGACAAACAAGGTGTTTCAGCTCCCCAATCCAGTCCTATGACATTTTTTCAGGCAGGTCTAGGTCTACTTAGTACAAAGTGACTGGATTGCAAATTTGATATAACCTTGTTGGATTGCACAGTACACAGAGCCCTATCTGAGTTTGGGATGAGTCTGAATTGAGAGAATACTTTTTGCTTAGTGAAAGTTGCACATATTACAGATTATGAAATCAGTATCATTTGTGGAATCTTCATCCTCTTGGATACCCAGGCTGGAAAAATTAGAGACTGCACAAAATTTCTCCCTCTCTTTTATGCCTGAGAGAGAAGCAGTCACTAAATCCAACATTAAAAACAATCCCTCCCAGCTCCCCCTTGCCATTTCATGCCCCACCATTTCCGAGCAGGAAATGGCTCATCATCTGAGAGCTTGGACTGTAGTGAGGGATGTTCTGGGCATATATCTTGGCTCTGTCATGTGACTTAGGCAAGCTAACATTTCTGTCTCTCAAGTTAAATTTACAAAGTTGAGATGATAATACTTTTAACTTTGCAGGGCTATTGTGAGGATTAAATGAAATAACACTTATAAAAATGCAGGTGGCTAGACAGTGTGGTCCTATAAATTTTTTTTTCAGATGTGGTGATTAGTAGAAAAAAGTCTGTAAGGATATCCACCAAAGCATTAATGATTTGTTTAATATCAGGGTGGTCAGATTTATGGACTTTAAAAAAATCTTTTATTTTTGTGCACTATATTTTAAAATTTTCACAGTGAACATTTATCACTTTTGTAACTAAAAACTATAAATATTAACTAAAATTCCACAAAACCTCTAAGAACCAGCTGAAATAATACTCCTTTTATTAAAATTTTCTAATCTTCCCACTGGCAGGGATCCCTCTCTGAGCAAGTTCCTGAATTACTGTGAGACCTGGCTTGCTCACCTGTAAAATGGGGGCTAATCAATTTTCAATGAAAATATATATACTATATTATATACATAATAAACATATTATATGTATATATACACACATACTATTTTCTCTCTTTTGCTATAAATTCCAATGCCTGAGTAATAGAAAGTGCTTAATAAGTGCATTTTTCTTTCTCCAAATACCACAAACACTTCATATCTCTTTTGTAGCCCTGATTATATTTTGCTCTCTATTATGGTTATGTACAAACTTCTCTTACTAGACTCTCTCTCTCTCTAGCTATATATATATATACATATATATACATATATATGTATATATATATTCTCACACCCACATATATATGCATATGTATGATGAGTTGGGATAATGATCCATTGAAAGAACAGATGTGTCAATTGAGAAACAAGAAGAAATGAAGTAAACCCATGTGCTACATGATCTTGATGTAGTAAACCTGATCCTTAATACCTTCAGGGAAACCTGTTGGGACAAAACTGCAGAGTTCCAGGTCACTCAAGAGGGCTCTCAGGGTTGGTGAGACTTCAGGTGGGGTCTCGGGAGAAGCACTGGGAAGAGATGGACTTTGAATGTTCATGGCCATGTTCCCCAACAACCTTTGCCAAGAGTTGTGAAGGTCAATGCCTATCTATTCTCTGGGATGTTTGTCTTAGGAAGGAAATGGTACATGGGAATGATGTATGTATCTATGTATGTGTGTGTGTTTGTGTGTTTAGATGGATCAAAAACAAATAAAAATATTTTTAAAAACTTGTTTTGTTCATGACAAAATGTTCATGATATTCTTGATAAGACTGGACAGAAGGAAGGATTAAAAATATTAAATATTTGAACAGAACTTCAAAATAACAATTAAGAAGGTATTATAGAAGACATGAGCATAAACTATTTTTTGAGCCCTTTTTGAATTCATCACTATTTTACATATATTATTTAATCTGATTCTACCATCCTTATGAAGTAGGGGAAATATTCATAATCTCATATTAAAGAGCACAAACAGATTAAGAGGGTGTTTTAGTCCATTTGGTCTGCTATAACAAAAATGCCATATACTAGATGGCATAAAAACAATAGAAGTTTATTTCTCACAGTTCTGGAGGCTGGGAAATCCAAAATCTAGGTGCTGGCAGATTTGACATCTGGTGATGGCTCACTTCCTGATTCATAGATGGTGTCTTCTCATGGATCCTCACGTGGTAGAAAGGGCTATGCAGTTCTTTGAGGCCTTTTTATAAGGGCACTAATCCTATTCATGAGGGCTCCACCCTCATGACCTAATCACCTCTCAAAGACCCCACCTCCTAATAATATCACATTGGAGATTAGAATTTAACAAATGAATTTTTGGGAAGCATAAACATTTAGATCATAGCAGAGGATAAAGTGATTTGCCCAGAGTGAGTGGCAAGGAGGGGCATAACTCTAGATCTTCAGATTCAAAATCCTTGTTCTTGTTACTACACCAACATTAGTAACACTTTGTACATTATACCTCACTTTATATCTTTTATATAAAACATTTATATCTTATATACATTACATGTCTTAGATCTTATCAGTCTTTCTATCAAAAAATCTAGGTGTCATTCTGACAAAAATAGAAAGACCACATTTTCTGAGAGTGGTGTCCATATGTCTATAGACCATTTCTTTATTTATGATTTTCAATACGGTTTCTGGACATAAAATTTTTCAAGATTATTATTGGGGATACACTTAAGTTGGTATCTTAGTTGTTGTTCTATCACCCTGTGTGCACTTCAACTTTAATGTCCCCTGACCCATCATGAACCATCCACAGATAATTCAGATGACAACTGACTTGGGGGTGTAGAGATTGGGGTGGACACTAGAAGAGAGTAGTGCGGGAAAACTTGCAGATGGGGTTGGAGTTTGGACATGGAGATGCACTGTGGGGGTCCCCTTCAAGGGAAGACATGTTGCCCTGGGTGCTGGGAGTACTGTAGACACTGACAGCCATTAGCAGTCAGCCCCCGAGGGAGCTGTCTCACACAAGGTAACTGACTATTCTGGGGGCAGCCCACATTCAGCGACTGATCAAGGTGGACATATAAACACCTAGCTGTTTTGGCCAATGCAACCGGGTGAAGCACTGTAGAGTTAGTGCGTCTGTGGGGCCTGCATTGCTTCTCAACTTCTCCCTTTGTCCATTCCAGCTACCTCCTTTCCCTTCCAGAGGTGTGGAGCTCAGAGGCATTCCCTATTTAACATCTGAACCCTAAACTCTTTCTTGGAGAACTCTTAGAGAACTCAAACTGTAACTGTTGGATTTAGCTATGTTTTATTTTGGAGCAGACGTCTGTACACTTTTCTGTAAAAGGAGAGAGAGTAAATATTTTAGGCTTTGCAGTCCAACTCTGCCTTTGTAGCATAACAGCAGCCATAGATAATATGTAAATGAATGAGCACGGGAGTTCCAATAAAACTTTATTTCCAAAAATAATTGGTGGTCCAAATTTGGCCTGCAGAGAGTTACCAGTTACTGAGAATTACTGATTAATTTCAGAAAATGGGATAATTCTGGGTGATTACTGATTAATTTCTTCATATTCAATATTGCACAAGTTGAAGAGTCACTCATGATTGTGCTACCAGTGAGACACACTACTAACAAAGCTAACAGCCCACAAATATGCTTTCAATATAAGACAAATTTATGATCTATTATGGGAAGGTGCTTTTGGAAGTTGTCTTCTGCCCTGGAAGAGTTATTTTCCCTTTAGCCGCTTTGGCATGCCCTCCTTGGAATTCATAGAGATGGAGAAAGAGGACTCCCAGGGGAAAGAAAGATAGAAGGAAATGAACATTATTGAGCAACACTGAGGTTCCAGGGCTCTGTCAGGACATGCTATTCACTTTGCACATGCTATTCACTTAATTCCCAGAAAACTGTGGATATTCCCATTCCCATTTTACAGTCGGGGAAATAGAGTCTCAAAGAAGGTAAGGGTCATGTCCAGGTTTGCAAAGCACATAAGTAGTGGCATTGATTTCAAACCCAGATGTGCCTGACTCCAAAGCCCAAGGCCTTTTCCACTCACTACCCCAGGCTAACCTACCAGACTTTTGGCTTTGGATTGCAGATTGTTCTTAAACCCTGGTCATTTCTGCCTGAGAGGGCTTGACACATAGGGTTGGATCCTGGACCAGCTCCTGTGGCTTAGCTCCTGGGGGTCATTGGAGGCTGTGTTTCCACATTCTTGCCATCAGCCAGCTCTGAGTTGTGGCATCTGATGAGTTGAGTGTTTTTGTCCCCATGCCTGATTGTGCGGTGCTGGCTGTGGTGCACTCAGCTTTTCAGCTCTTGCATTGGATGGGGAATGAAAGTTTTCATCCTTGCAGGTGTAAGTGTGGTGGGGTTCAGCACCAAGTGTTG
The DNA here is from genome assembly GCF_000164805.1 of Carlito syrichta. Lineage (NCBI taxonomy): Eukaryota > Metazoa > Chordata > Mammalia > Primates > Tarsiidae > Carlito > Carlito syrichta. Next base: position 438,640 of record NW_007247249.1, on the reverse strand, counting down.
TCACCTTTCTTCTGTCAGGGAGCTGTCATCACCCCCACAGGCCTTTCTTCACAGTCTGTTGTCAGGAGGCTGGTCAACTCTTTGGGAAGGTGAGAGAAGAAACTGGAGGGCTGGGGGCTGGAGAGAATGGTGCTAGTCTCTCTTTCCTGATGTCTGATGGAAATAACCCTGCTCTGGCACACGGATTCCTGACTGTAGTCCAGCCTCATCTGCACATTTATGTGGCCCCAAGTGAGTCCTGTATATCTTGAAATTACTTTTCTCATTTGTGTAAGAAGGATAAATGTTCTTACCTGTTACCTACAGCACAGTGCAGTTAAGGATCTACTCGAGTGGCCTGTGAAAGAGAGTCCCAGAGAAGCAGCAGGACATAGTCCAGTGGTTCTCACATCAGTGTAGATCAGTGTCACCAAAAGCCTGGGAAAGCACAGAGTTCTGGGGTCACCCTAGACTTTCTCTTTCAATAGAGCTGGGGTAGGGTCTGGGAATCTGCATTTCTAACAAGTTTTTTTACTCCTCTTTCATAGCTCTTGTTAGATTTCATTTCCAAAAAGCCCTTTTTTAAATTAATGAATTAAAAATTTTAAAATGTTTGTAGCTTTATGGATGCCTAATACACAAAATTGCACACATTTAAAGTATATCTCTTGGCCAGGCTCTGTGGCTCAACCTGTAATCCCACGCTTTGGGAGACTGAGGTGAGTGAATTGCCTGAGCCCATGGGTTTGAGACTCGCCTGGGCAACTTGGTGAGACCTCATCTCTACAATAAAAAAAAAAAAAAATCAGCCAGGCGTGGTAGTGCACGCCTGTAGTTCCAGCTACTCAGAAGGCTGAGGCAGAAGGATCACTGGAGCCCAGCAGGTCGAGGCTGCAGTGGCCGGGAGTGTGCCACTGCACTCTAGTCTGGGCGACAGAGTGAGACCCCAACTCAAAAATAAATAAATAAATAAATAAATAAACAAACAAATAAATAAAGTATACCGCTTCATGATTTTGGATGTATGCATAGTCATGATATCATCACCACCATAAAGGTACTAAAAAATCTTCAAAAATTTCCTTATATAGTTTTATTTTTGTTAAGCATACTTAACATGAGATCTATCCTTTTAAGGTATTTTAAGGTACACAGTACCCCATCTTGCCTAGATATTATGTAACAGAAATTATGTGCTTGATTGCAAGTAATATACCCACTGAGCATCAATTTCACATTTCTTACCCCCTCAGTCCTGGCAATCGCCAGTTTAGTCTCTGTTTTATGAGTTTAACTGTTTTAGATGCCTTGAATAAGTGAAACCATTCAGTACTGTCCTTCTGTGACTGGCTTACTTCACTTAGCATGATGTCCTGTAGATTTATCCATATTATTGTGAATGGCAGGGTTTCCTTCTTTAAAAAAAAAAAATTCTATTGTGTGTATAGACCGCATTTTCTTACCTTCTTTAAGCTTCTTTAGCCTTCTTTAAGCTTCCTGTAGCTTCAGCTCATCTCTCTTCTCTGAACTTCCAACTGAGATGTCTGGGTAGTGCCTTCATGAAGAACACAGCAGTGGCTACCACCTGGAGTGTTTTGTGGGGCCAGATGCTGGAGCCAAATCCCAGCCCAGGACAGTCCATGAACACTTACCCTCATACCTGTGGAGGGGGAGGCATGGCATACATAACAGCTATTTGCCATCCCTGACTCAGAGATCTTGTTATGCGCTCTACTGTATTTTACGTGTGCTGGACTTGTCTTTATATCACAATTATACACTTCTTGATGACAGAAGCAACGTATTTTACTGCTGTATCTTCCAGTGATACTTGTCATTGAGCAAATTACTCTGGGCTTCCTGAGCACAGAGCTTGTGCCCTGTTCATTTTTGGTTCTTAGGACTAGTACAGTGGCACCAGGTTATGGTAGCAGCAGCAAATATTCTTTGCTCAATCAAATAATAATTTTCAAATACCAGAAGAATATTTCCTCAAGTTTTGTGCTTGTCTTGCAATGTAACAACCACAGACATGGTGTGCTTTTAAACTTAATCTGCGTTATTAACACTTTCCCCATTACATTCTTAAGTCTAGGCAACTAACAAACCAATAAATCAGACCTCAATCTGCAGCGCTTGCCAGTTTCTATGGTGCAACTCCCACCCTGGCTGCTTTAATGCCACCAATGTGATGCCGGTGAATAAAATTTCGGGAGGAGATGTGCAGTAGCTCGCCATTATATGGTATTCCCACCAGGTAAATACATCAGACAAAATAACCTCAAAGCACAGATCATTAGAAAATACTTAGGAGCTGATGGATTTTGTGTATTTATTACCTTTGCTTTTAACATGTTATTTGATTGCAAGTTTACAATTGTAACTTTAATTATTAATAATGACTGTGTTTAGCACCTAGCTTGCATAATTCCTAAACCTGTAACTGCTGGCTCTGATGAGCTCTCTAGAGCACACCACTGGATGAATTGGTGTAGAACTGAAGGTTAGGACTTTTTTGGTTGCAAGTAATAAAAAACTTAACCCAAATGTGCCCAAGTCAAGAAAGATTATTTTTCATTACAAAATATAAGGGATATAGAAGGGTAGAAGATGTCTGGCATCAGGTCATATGTTATTAGGACCTGTTCTCCCTCTCAGCTTCTCTGTTCTCTGCATGGTGTCAGATGCCTGCCCCCTGTTCAGGCCTTGTCATCCTCCGAGGTTTCAGTCTGGCAGAGAAGGAGCAGGTGCTTGGTTTCATTGCCTGGGATTATGTTCCATGTCCATCCCTGTACTAGGCTCCGTGGCCAGGAGAGTGTGAGGCTGCCAGTTGGAGTAGACTCTGTTTTACTCCAAGCACCTGGACTGAGAGTGGAGAGGGGCTGATTCTTCAGAGGAAATTGCATGTAGCGTTACTAGAAGTGTGAATGGATATGGACAGCAAAGCAGATGTCCATTGTACAATCTCCCTCTCTGGTCAGAGGAATCGTTTCCTCAGTGGGTTCCAGTATCCGGGCAGCTTTTCCAGGAATGTGACTGGATCATTAACTTTGTTCATAAGGAGAAAAAGAGAAGAGGAAAGGATGGAAACCTGAGAGGTGGCCACAGTCCAAGTAGCTCCATAATTTGAGGTCTTACTCTCCCCCAGGAGAGAATAGCAGAGTGCTTCTGACACAAAGGATTACTGGGAATTTTGAGCTTCCAACTTCAAAATTTGGTCCTTGGGTGAGAAACTTGTGACCAGAAACAGGAACTCTAAGAAAGAGTATCTTAGCTGGAAAGATACCACCAGTATCTTGCTGAGGTTCAGTGAGTTCTGGACTGACCTGCCACCACTCCACCCCTAGAGCTCTCTCATCTTTAGGCCAGTAGAAGGCCCTTAAAGTCAGTGAGTGGAGAGCTAGGCAAGTGTCCAGAAAAATGAACTGTAAACTGGAGGGTCACAGTTCAATTTCTCCAACAGGAAATTTTAAAAGAAGAGAAGCTGGGGTTAGCAGTGAGCAGGTATTGTTGCAGCATTTTATATAAACTTCTGAGGAGGTGAAAGGATGAAAAACTTTGAATAGAACCAGATGGTGGTTTATCTGTTCCAGACTAATGACTGGCTTCTCAGGGTCAGTCAGGGCCACGGGTAAAGCAGAGAATGCCAGGCTTCCTGTCCAGCAGAAATTTCAGAATTCTCCCCATCTCCAGAGGTTGACAAGATGTTGTCCTGGTGTTAGTTCTTCACTTTTCAGTTCTTGTGCAGCAGAGTAGGTCCCAGAAGAACCTACCATATGCCTGTAGGCTATATGATATGGAAAGAATCTATAGACGCCGGGCACTGTGCCAGGGGTTTTCATACACACCCCCTCAACTACCCTCCAAGGTAGTCCACTATCCTCATTTTATGGATGAGGAAGCTGAGGCTCAGTGCCCTCGTTTTCCATACCTGGTGAGCGGCAGAGCTCAACTCCAGACCAGGTCTTTCTGACATCAGTGGCCATGTCAGTTTTTCTCCATACCACTTGGACTGCAGGTGCTGTTGGCTGGGCACTAATCCTATGAGTAGTCATCACTAGCTATTCTTGGTCAGGGTTGTGTCTTCTTCACAGTCATACCCTGGCGACAGTGGTGAAAGTTGAAGAAAACACATGATTACATAACTTTTCTCAATAACCCTCAGAATGAGCATTAAAAATTCCCCCTTTAGATATGAGAAAACTGAACCTCAGAGCATGTAGATACTTTTTCTGAGCTCTCACAGATTGTTATTCAAACCCAGGTCTGTGCAAATTCAAAGCTGATGATCTTTTCACTTTTTGGTGTATTTTCCCCCTTGATCTGCTCTGGTGCTGCTCAGCTTGTCTCCCCACTGGATAGAGAGTTATCCAGGTATGAATAGGGAAGGGGTGGCAGTGGTGGTGGAATTTGCATCAGTCTAGGGTTGAAAGAGAAGCCAAGAGATAGACCAAGCTAGATCCAGGCCCCACCCCATTGTATTTGGAATTGTCTGCTTTATTTATTGGAATATTTTTCTTAATATTGCACTTTTTTTTCCAAATGGAAATATCTTGTTTGTTTGTTTGTGGTCTCCCCTCAGGAACAGTTTTTTATAGGAAATATTATTCAGAGTTTTCTTTGGTTTTGGAAGATTGACATTTAATTTATCAACATATACCTTATAATTATATCTAAAAAACTTATTTTTCTAAGTGTAGCAAATTTGAGAATAACTTTTAAGGGGATTTTTAATTAATAATTGGGCCAGCTTATAACCATTTAAATGCCTCAAAGCCTTTTAAATTTCACTTATAAGTTGAATATTTTAATCTCATTTGAAGTCTTTCAATATCTTAGCAAAATAAGCTTTTCCAACTTCTTATTAAACTCATAAATTTAATAAAATAAACTTACATATGTGGTGATTAAGTACTCTTAACTGCTCCAGCACTGCATGTAAACTTAGATTAAATTAAATATACAAATCTAAATCAGTTACTCAATCACACATTTCAAATATAAATTTTTAATGCAGGTATGTTTTATAATTCTTAAAGTTCTCTTGAATATCATAAATACTACTTCCAAGTACGCATAGATTCCTTCTTATTGTATAAATATTAATGTTCTAAGTTTGATTGTCTTAAACATTTCTATTTTTAATTCTAAATCTTCCCAGATTTAAAAATGCTTACCCAGTAAGGAAATAATGATGCCATCCCTAGTAATTTTGAGAGAATTCTGAGATTTTAGTTAGAATTTTAGCCTGTACTCTTGTTAGTCTTATTTGCAGTCCATTTCAAAATGTCATGAGTGGTTGGTCTTGCACATAGGTGTGGCATCAGGGCTGTTTGCTACTGGTATCTTCCCTGTTTTTCGGGACCTGCACTGTGCAGAGTGTTAAGAATTTAGGGTATTCTCCCCTGCTCACTTCCATTATATAGCGCTTAGCCCCATCCAGCTCAGCCTGCTACATGACTTGATTTTGCTTTTCTTTGTCTAGGATGTATTAATTTATTTTTCATCTAGCTCCATAACCTTTGACATTGATGGAATTCTATCTTCTTTCCATATTCTTCCTCATCAGTAGGACCACATAGCTCATACCATTATTAAAGTGATATCCAATTGCACCCTGCAAATCTCACAACTTCTAAGGGAAAACTTCTGACAATTTTACAAAGGCTTCTATTGTTTAAAAATATGTTTTTAAACATAGCACTGTCAAGGTTTAGGAGAACAAATATTTTGGGGGCACTTGATATGAGCCAAATGTTTTGTGTGTCCAACACTCCTTCAAAGTGCTTATTTTTATCCCCTTATTCAAATGAGGAAGTTGAGGCCACATGGCAAATAAATGGCGGAGCTGGGACTAGATTTTAGGATTGTTTACAAAATGCAAGATCCTTCTACTATGCTAGTTCCCCTGGCTTTGCAGCGTTTATTAGCAGGCTCTCTCGACAACGCACCAGTCCCCTCTCTTCTTCACTTTGACCATCAAAACCTTCTGATATAGCCGGGCTCGGTGGCTCAGCCTGTAATCCCACGCCTTGGGAGGCTGAGGTGAGTGGATTGCCTGAGCCCGTGGGTTCGAGACCCGCCTGGGCAACTTGGCGAGACCTCATCTCTACAATATTAAATAATAGCTGGGCGTGGTAGCGCACGCGCCTGTAGTTCCAGCTACTTGGAAGGCTGAGGCGGAAGGATCGCCGGAGCCCAGCAGGTCGAGGCTGCGGTGGCCAGGAGCGGCCACTGCCCTCCAGCCCTGGGTGACAGAGTGAGACTCCAACTCAAAAAAAAAAAAAAAAAACCCAAAAAAACCTTCTGATATAAACCTGGTCTTTCCAGGCAACCACAGACTCAAAGGCAATACCCATTTCCTAGACCCTTCTTCTCATATTTCTTAAGTCAACAAAAAAAATCTGATGAAGACTTCTGAAGAATTTCATGATAGCTGCAATTCACAGGGCCAGTCCTAAGATATGAGTTATAGTCATAGCCTTGGGTCAAGGTCCCAGGGTCCAGCTTGCAGAGTTCAAGTCCTGACCTCAGCTGACTCCTCAGCACACCCAAGATGTTTGGACCTTCTTCCCTCCTTAGGAGGCACTCCAACAGTTGGAGATAGGAGCACTTCTGCCTCATGCTCTCCTTTGCCTTCTTTTCTGTTTGCCCAGTGAGATCTTTTCCCTCTGCCAAGTCCCCGTGTGGCTCATGACTCACACCTTCCTAGGGAAGGGGATGGGAACTGAGGCCCTCAGGCTCTGATGCCTGGGCCAGGTGGGCGAGGCTCCTTTGCAGTGTATAGGCCAGCTGGTTGACTTTTTCAAGTCACCCTGAATGGTCACACAAGAAGGAAGAAGGAGATCATTTGATGCCTTCTGAAAGGGTCCACTGAGGGGAGGTGAGCCAGTGTCGATGTCGATGCCTTGGGAATAATAATGCAAAATTGCAACAAAGAATAAAGTAGAAAGAAGTTTATTATTCACCTCTCTTGGATTGGAAAGAGGCCTGACACTAAGAGGCAAGTGTGGTATTGAAGGGCCAAGAAATGGGTATAATTAAGGGCCTTTGGGTTAAGGGGGTTTAAGCCCTTAAGCCCTAAGGAGGGTCCAGGGCTGTGGGTCTTTGATGTTGATTGTAGCCACATGAGTCTTAGATCTTGAAGTCACCAGACATTAGCATCTCATGCCCTCAGGTAGTGGGCTATGGGGGTGGAGACAAGGGGAGGGGGTTTTCCTGCAAAAGACTTGTCAGACGTTTGCAATCCACAAACTCCTTGACCAAAAGGTGGTTTATTATCATTTCTATGGCTCTGTTCTTGTTGCATCTGATGGAGATTTGCCAAGGGGGTGGGGTAGGCTTCCAGCTTGGCCTGCAGTGAAATGTCTGAACGCTTCCTAAAACCTGCCTATTGGAAATTTATCTATGTCTAATCTGTGTTATATTCAAAGCATGTCAGGGGTAAAGTCTAAGCCAAAATGGTTATGCTGAGGCAAAAAGACTAGGCTAAACTAAATTTATTCTAGGTTTCTATAGGTACCTCCTTTCACATTCATAGAAATTAATTATGTCCTCTACTGGGAGAAAGGGATCCATACAGCACTGGGGTCAGGCTTCCAGCAGAGCTCCAAGCAGATGGCAGCACTGGAGGGATACTTGTTGGGGGTGGGGGACAGTGCCAGCCCACAGGGCATTGGAGCCACAGCAGAATAATTCTGGCACCGGGGATGGGTCTTTGATTCCTATCTTGGCTCTGTCATTGATTGGCTGTGTGATTTTAAACTAAAATATTGTTGTAGTCTATTCAAGCTGCTATAGCAAAATACTTTAGACTGGGTAACTTATAAACAAATTTATTTCTTACAGTTCTAGAGGGTTTTCTTAAAGTTTAAGATCAAGTACCAGCAGATCTCATGTCTGAGGCTTGCTCTCCGCTTCACAGATGGTGCCTTCTCTCTGCATCCTCACATGGTAGAAGGGTTGAGGCAGCTCTCTTGGGGTGGGGGTCTCTTTTATAAAGGCACTAATCTCATTCTCCAGGCCTCCATCCTCATGACTAGTCACCTTCTAAAGGCCTCACCTTCTAGTACTATCCTTTTGGTGATTAGTTTTCAACATATGAATGGGGGAGGCACGCACATTCAGATTATAGTAACTATAAATTAAAGTATTTTTCCTGCCTATTACTTATAATTTTTATTTTATTCTCCTCAAAAAATGCTCTTCTAGACTTATTTAGACATAGATTTAAAAAAAAAAAAACCATAGGTCACTCTTGTACATACACAAAAAAGGAAAATATTAGTGAAATTAGTGAATAAAGTATTCTTAAAACTTCCTCATATTCAGAGTCCTACTTTTCTGAACTACTTTTTGGCTTAGACATCATAAAGCACGTTTTCCCATACAATATCGTCCTGGGTGCTAGGTAAGTTTGTGATGGTATGTTGCTGATGTCATGGCAAGGGAGGTACCTAGAAATTTCCAAAGCCTGCCTCATTAATCACATTTCTACCAAACCTTCTAAGATTCCTAAGGCACACTAGATGAACAGGAATGGAAGTATCACTTGGCTGTCAGCACTGATAACTCTGATCAAAGGTCCTTAGAGTCCATGCCATGGGAAGCCTAAATGAAGACTTCTACTTTGGCTTTAAATCTCAATTTGGGACCACCCTGCTCAGACAGGGGAGTGGGTGTTAATGTGGAAAACTGAGGCATCCAAAAGGTAGAACTCTCTGTTTTGCACCAGGAGATGCTGGCTTAACAGAGCATGAAATCCTGGTTTTCTGGTTTCTTCATCAAAGGATTAGCTCAGAGCACCATAGATAGCCACAGGCTGTGGGACCAGATCCATTCTTTGGACTGGCATGGATGCCAATTGCTGAGCCAGGGGCAGCAGCTTGAGTCTCAATTATGGGGCTAGGTCAGACAGCCAAAAGGAGATGGCTGAAAGGAAGTCAGTGATTCAGTGGAGTTCTATTGTTTTCTGGAAGGCCACTGAGCATTAATGGCCACATTCATTCTGCAGACAAAAGAACATTTGGTGAGATGATTCACCCCTCTTCCCAGTCACGCCTTCCTTTATCACTTCACTGGATGCTGAACAGACAGAAGGTATTTAAACCTGCTGGCTTAGACCCAGTTTCTCATCCCACCCTAGATACCCATTGCTCCTTTTCCTTTTCATCATGGGGGTGATGTAGGAAAGTGGGAATAGCAAGATATCAGTGTTGGGAAGTGATTTTTCCTCCCAGAGCAAGAAAGAACTCAAACTTCATATTCCTACGTGGTCTTGAGGAAACTTGGCTAAAGTTTCTAGAATAGCTGAGAAATTGCTTAAGATAAACTTAGGGTGATCATAGCCATCTGTACTTATCCAAGCAAATGAAGTGGTTTGGGACACCCTGTAAGGCCAAAAATATATGAATATGGCTTTTTTTCCCCCAAAATAGTTATGACCATGGGTCCTGGAGCCACAGAGATCTGGGCTTGATTTCTGGCTGTGCTACTTATTCTGTGACTCTAGGTTCTGAGTACTTTTTTTTTTTTGAGTTGGAGTCTCACTCTGTCGCCCAGACTGGGTGCAGTGGCCGCTCCCGGCCACTGCAGCCTCGACCTGCTGGGCTCCGGCGATCTTTCTGCCTCAGTCTTCCAAGTAGCCGGAATTACAGGCACGCGCTACTACGCCCGACTAATTTTTTGGTTTATTGTAGAGATGAGGTCTCACCAAGTTACCCAGGCAAGTCTCGAACCCACAGGCTCAGGCAATCCACTCACCTCAGCCCCCCAAAGGCACGGGATTACAGGCTGAGCCATCGAGCCCGGCGGTTCTGAGTACTTTCTAAACCTCAGTTCTGATCTCTCGAAGTGGATGATAGCAGTGCCTTTCTCCTGTGAGGGTTAACTGAGAGACTAGTGCACTGAAACTCACAGCCCAGTGCCTGAAGTCTCTAAAGCATTCAACAAATGATAACTATTATTACCTAGAGAGGAAAAAGGTAGGGGCAATGACTCAGCAAAGAACTAGGCATTTAGCATAGGAATTCTTGTTCCATCCCATTGCTTTTTCCCCCACAGCACATTTTATTAATGTCTATTAAATCTAAAATGATTTAATAAAGAAGCCACTAATGAGGTGTGGTGAGGTGTGGGGTATGTGTGTGTGTTTGTGAATATGTGGTGCCAAGTTAAGGAATAAGTATACATTTACTAATACTTTGATAATTTCAGTATTGTGACAGCCCTACCAGCAGGTAAAATTTGTCATTGGGATGATCTGTCTTTTTTTTTCTATTTTCTGGGTAAAGATGTAAATGTTTGTTTATTAAAGCTCCCCAGCATCTTCCCAGCTCTAATTGAAGCCAGTAACTATAGAAATAATTGTGTTTCTAGAAATATCAGCAGGAATTGAATGCTGGTTTTTGTGTAAGAGCCTGCAATTTCAACCTGGTCTCTAGCCCATCTGTCAAGGGGAATACTCTGGAACTTTATTAAAATCTTGGCTAGCCGGGCGTGGTAGCGCGCGCCTGTAGTTCCAGCTACTTGGAAGGCAGAAACGGAAGGATCGCTGGAGCCCAGTAGGTTGAGGCTGCGGTGGCCGGGAGCAGCCACTGCACTCCAGTCTGGGCGACAGAGTGAGACTCCAACTCAAAAAATAAAAAATAAAAAATAAAAATAAAATAAAATAAAATCTTGCCATTAGTATGTTGGCATTAGAGCTGTGGGTAATAGCAGGTAGCCTTAAGGGTGAAGAACACAGTGAGAAGCCCTTTATGTCAAATAGTCAAACTTTTCTGTATAAATAGTCTGTGTCTGAGGAATCAGCCAACCAACATAACCTGGAAATCTGTATCATAGCTTTCATTATAGTTGAACTTCCAATTTTATTTCAGAGGTAGCCTGGGCTGAGTGAGAGACTGACATACCTTACGGTAAGTACCCTACATATGAAATCTCAAGTTGCGAACTTTCAAAGATGTGAACATGCATTTGCAAGTCCAATTACATAAGATAGTTCATGTGTTCAATGAGAATGCATGTATTGTCATGTGTGTGCATCCTCTACAAGTGATTGTGCTTTTGTATAGTACTATATAGAGTACAATAGCATAGTATCTTTATTTCAAGTCCAGGATGTCTGGAAGCAAGTGAAAAAGCAGTGGTGATGTAGGTGGTAGCTGATTGTTTTAGTTGGGTACTTAGGCTAACTTTGTTGGACTTACAAACAAATTGGACTTAGGAATGTGCTCTTGGAACAGAATTCATTCATATGTAGGGGACTTACTGTATTCGAAAGTTCCAACTTTTATTGTTCAGCCCAAGAATCGGACTAAAGGCTTTGAAAAGCATAGAAAACTGAGACACCAAGAAGGACTGCCCACTCTTTATCAGAAAACCACAGCTCTGGAAGGAAGCTCAGAGATGAGTTCGTATCCTAGTCCAAAACACTCATTTAACAGGTGAGAAAGCTAAGATGCAGACAGGTGGGGTGCATAAGTTCAGTGGAGACCAGAGCCCAGATGTTCTAGTTACTGGTCTGGTGCTCTTCCAGCCCCAAAACAGTCATCACCTATTTACAGGTCGCCTGCCGTGTACAAGGAGAAGGAAGGCATAGGACACCCACAGTACAGCATGAAACTGACTATGTAATTGGAGTAATAACAGCATTTGAGTCATGTGTGAAGAGCACCATAAATGGGAATTGAGGCGGAAGAAGGAGAGATCTTTTTATTCTTGATAGGTCAGGGAAGCTTTACAGAGAGGTGGAATTTCAAGGTGGGCAGAGCATGAAGGATGTGTGTGATTTGGATGAGAGGAGAGAAATACCTTTCTAAGTAAGAAAAAGACAGGTTCAGAAGAGCAAAGGTAGGAAAGATGAGTATTTGTGAGTTAGCGACATTTTGGCAGAAGAGTTAGTTTTCCTGGGATCATAGAATGTTAGAATTGGGAGACACTTCATAAATCATCAAGCTCAACCTCCTCATTTTACTGTTAAGATTATTAGTTCCTTGGTTGGGTGTGGTGGCTCATGCCTGTAATTACAGCACTTTGGGAGGCTGAGGTGGGAGGATGGCTTGAGCTTAGGAGTTCAAGAACAGCCTGGGCAACATAGCAAAAAAAAAAAAAAAAAAATTAGTTTGATGTGGTGGCACATGCTATACTCCCAGCTATTTGGGAGGCTGAGGCAGAATCCAGGAGTTTGAGGCTATGGTGAGCCGTGATCGTGCCACTGCATTCCAGCTTGGGTAGCAAAATGAGATCCTGACTCAAAAAAAAAAAAAAGATATTAGGTTCAGAAAGTTTTAAGACTAGCCCAAGGTCACATGACTAAGCATGGCAGATGGGGATGAGAACTCCAGCCCATGACCTTTCTCATCCAGAACCTTTTTCACTACACACTGCTGATCGTAGAAGTAATAACAGAGAGACAGAAAGACCACGGAGGGCCTTGCATGAGATGCAAGATGTTTGTACATTGAACACCGGAAACCTCAGACTTTTTTGAACTGGGAAGTGACACATGGTTAAAGTGGTACTGCATAAAGATTGAGCTGATGATGGTATCTAGCACTGATGGATTGAAAGGAGAAGCAGAACGACCAGTGAAAGAGGCCTTGGATCTGGACCAGCTATGAGAACATACAAACTAGGGCAGCAGAAGAGAAAATGGAAAGGAGGATTATGAAGGAGTCTGTAGGAACATCAGGGCACAGGAGAGTCAAAGGCATTTCAGGAAATTCAGAGTTGACCAGTTGTCCATGGAAGAAACCACCTGATACAATTTCTTAAAAACCACCTCATATTTTTCTCTCACTTTCTTTTAGCACTTCATTCATTTATTCATTCTTTCATTCAACAAACGGTTTTGGGGCGCTATAGAAGGCATTCCATATGCATTCCAGCCAGTAACCAACTGAATGTGATGCTTCTGTTGTTTTCTTGGGATCTGCCCCCTTAAACTCTTCATGATCAGAGTTGTTGGAGAGAACCGAGGCGAAATGAAGAGAACAGCTTGGTTATTGAAAAGAAAAGAACCTGATTGTCTGGGAGGGTGTTGAAAGCCAGCAAGATTTCAAATGGGAGGAGGATCAAAGTGTCTTGGGAAGGGAGGAGGCGGGCCCTGTGCACACAGAAGCTCCTGGGTCTTTGGGAGAATAAAAGGTCCCAGTGTAATGGCAACAAAAGGACTCTTTTGTGCATTCACAGTCAGGGGCCTGAAGGGGTGATGAACAGCCTTGGTCCTGGGACCTGGCTGGGGTGGCTCTAGACTCAGGCTGCTACCCCCCAGGAAAGTGGAAGGGTCCTGTGTCAACCATAAGAATGAGGGCAGCCGCTAAGTGTTCCTAATGGCAGAGAGAGACCAAGAGGCCATAGCTTTGGAGAACTGAATGTTGCTGAAAGGCAGAGCTATGTCCCCTGCCATCATTCCACCTTCCAGTGATTCCTTCCCAGTGAAACTCTGATCTTTGGGCATCTTTAACGATTATGATTTGTCTTCTCCTCTTGGCTGTTGAGATTTGTCACCAATTTTATCCTAAAGGTTTAGTCTTATCAATTGGACTCTTGAATAAATATGATAAATAGGTTAAAACACATGAGGCAACTAATAGATTGGCCATAGTGATACTGAAAAGTCATTTCTCATGCACATAGGCATAATGATTCTGGGCATACAGGAGGTTTTGAAATTGTTTCACTGTTTTTTGTTTCTGTCTCCTAATAATATCAAGTGAAAATAGGGTGAAAGGAGATCCACTAAGGAGGTTGGGGAAGTGAGGTCAGAAACTCTGAGTTAAGTAGCTTCTGCTTGCCTTCCAAAATGCATAACTACTTTAAATGTCCTCTGGCTGCCTATTGGACCCTATGAGGTCAGGATGGTTGGGCTGCAGAGCAGTGTTCTGGAACCTTTGTTCTGTCACTTTCTAGTGTGTGACTTTGGGTAAATCACAGAATTTCTCTGCCTTTTTTCTTCATCTGGAACATAGATATGATATCTACTTTGCATAGTGTTAGTGGGAGGATTTAGCAAGTCTCTGGCAGGATAGTAGGTATGAGCTCAGTGGATGTTATTACTGGAATTGGTTCTAGGTGAAACCTGTTCAGAGTTTAGGACTTGGTATTTAATTCTTGCTGTTAGCTCATAGTTGTTTCTTATGTGAAGTTCTGGGATCAAGGAATATCAATCTCAAAGAAATATGATTCTCAGGATAAAGATAATGGGGATAATGATGGTGGGGATTGTCATGCGTGAGTTTATTCTGGAGGTCAGCTCCCTCAGCATGCTGTGTTGTGCCTGGACAGCAGGGATGTATGCCCACTTAGATGCTATGATCGGAAGCCCAAGGGTGAGGCACTGTGTAGTTTGTGAAGTCACATTCCAGCAGAAAAGAGTCAGCGACTTGTACAAACTGCAATCTGAACCGAGAATGCAACCCAGGTGTCCAGACTCCCCACGTGGTGCCTACTGATAAGGCCCTACCTTGCTCTCTGTATCTGGGGTTGGACCACTCTGCAGCCAAGAGAGTGACATCAGGGCATCGGTGAGCTTACTCTGTTGCTGGGTTTGGAGCGTAGAGATGTGATGTCTGTATTCCACGGGAAGGCCTTTGCAGTCTGGGTTTCTCAGAGGCCAGTGTTGGGAACAGAGTTTTCCCTGGAGACTAAAAAGAACACTGAGATTTGAGAAGGCTCCATAGACATGGGAGGAAAGAGTCACCAAAGCACTGAAGGGGAAGGGACAGAATGATTTATGAGTAAAACGTAAATGAGCAGAACTTGCTGACCTGACCTCAGTACCAACTGAGGGGCGTGGGAGAGCATTCTGCAAATATGTAAGAGGCATCAATGCCAGAGAACTCAATGACTGAACCTGGGTGGACAGGAAGAGAGGGAGGAAGCCTGTCAGGAAAAACTTGGCCAGAGCCACTGGGGCAGGGCCTCCTCCCTTGGGGACTCCCCATGGCACAGTGTTTAAGGGCTGACAGATTCCAGGATGTAGACCATATGAGCCAGAGCAATGGGCCCAGATCCTGTAAGAAAACTGGACAGGAAAGTATAAAGAAAGACAAGCAGTGAGGTTGAAATGAATGGAACAGTCTTATCCTCTCTTTCTATCACCTGTTCTAATTGGTTTTCTGGGGATCCGTGTTATCTGTGAGTCCTAGCTTGTTCTGCCTTCCTTGCCTCCCTGCCTGTCCTATCATCCTATTTTATCAAGTCAAAGCCCACACAGTCTTCACAGTGCAGTTTAACCCTTTCTCCTTCAGGAAGCCCATCCCAACTTCAGATGGCACATACTGTCATTCTCGTCCCCCACCTCCCACACACCTCCAAAAGCCACGATACACTTGAGCACACTAAAGGTTCTGTGCTGTCCTATGGTGAAGGTATGTTCTGAACTTTGCCCTATTTTTTCGGAAATCACGTTTCCTTGAGATTGATATTCCTTGATCCCAGGATCAGTGTTAACTTAGATCCTATGTTCAATTGTCCTGGAAAATTCTGGTTATTTCCCTTTCCCTTGTATACAGTCACATGAGAGCATGGCTGTAGGACTCTCTGGGAATCACACGGTAGGATTTGCCATGGTCTGCAGGGTCTTTACTCCTACAAATCCAGTTATGTCTCCAGTCAATAGGTTGCAGTCATGCCTGGAATTGAGCAAGAGATTGTATTATTTATTGGAGTGATTTTCTTCTGCTCTCAACCTTCTGCTCCTCCAAGTTTACTTTCTTTAAACTATAAATATTAAGAAGCACTCTTAACAATTTTGTATTTGTACAAATTTATGGGGGAAGTGAGAAATTTTATTACATGAATATAATGTGTAGTGATCAAGTCAGGTTATTTAGGGTGTCCATCACCCAAGTACAATATGTTTATGTTAATTAGTCACCCTACTCTGCTCTCAAACATTAAGTTTATTTCTTCTATCTTACTGTGTTTGTACCCTTTAATCCATTTCTCTTCATTCTTCCTCTCCCCCACTCATCCTCCCCAGTCTCTGTTATCTGTCTTTCCAGTATCTATCTCCATTTGATCAGATTTTTTAGCTTCCACATATAAGTGACAACATGTGATATTTGTCTTTTGTATGTGGCTTATTTCACTTAAGATAATGGCCTCCAGTTCCATCCATGTTGCTGCAAATGAGAGAATTTCATTCTTTCTAATGGATAAATAGTATTCCATTATGTATATGTAACATATTTTCTTTATTAATTCCATATATTTCCTATTGCAAATATCGGCACGATAAACAATCACCTGCAGTTATCTCTTTGATATATTGATTTATTTTCCTTTGGGTAAATACTCAATAGTGGAATTCCTGAATCATTTGGTAGTTATAGTTTTAGCATTTTAAAATTTAAACTTAAATTTTTTATTTTAGAACTCTCCATACTGTTTTCCACAAACTGTTTTATTTTAGAACTCTTCATACTGTTTTCATTCCCATCAATAGTGTATAAGCATTCCTGTTCCCTTGTACCCTCACTAACATCACTTATTATTATTATTATTTTAATAATAGCCATTCTGACTGGGGTAAAATGATATCTCCTTGTGGTTTTGATTTGCATTTCTCTGATGATTAGTGATGTTGAGCATTTTTTTATATAGTTTTTGGCCACTTTTTTTTTTTGAGTTGGAATCTCACTCTGTCGCACAGAGTGGAGTGCAGTGGCTGCTCCCGGCCACCACAGCCTCGACCTGCTGGGCTCCGGCGATCCTTCCGCCTCAGCCTTCCAAGTAGCTGGAACTACAGGCGTGCGCTACCACACCAGGCTAATTTTTTTTGATTTATTGTAGAGATGACGTCTCAGCAAGTTGCCCAGGTGGGTCTCGAACCTGCAGGCTCAGGCAATCCACTCACCTCAGACTCCCAAAGTGCGGGATTACAGGCTGAGGCACCGAGCCTGGCTAGCTGTTGGCCATTTTAATGTCCTCTTTCGAAAAAGTTTAATGTCTATTTATGTCCTTTGTTCAATTTAATTTTATTTATTTATTTGTTTATTTTAGAGACAAGGTCTTGCTGTGTTGCCCAGGCTGGTCTCAAACTGGCCTCAAGCGGTCCTCCTTCTTTGGCCTTCTAAAGTACTGGGGCTACAGGCAAGAGCCTCAGCACCCAGTCTGTCCACTTTTTAATGTGATTATATATATTTTTCCTGTTGTTTGAGTTTCTTGTATATGCTGGATATCAATCTCCTGTCAGATGAATAGATTACAAATATATTCTCCCTTTCAAAAGGTTGTCTCTTTACTCTGTTGATTATTTTTTTGCTGTGCAGAACTTTTTAGTTTAATTTAGTCCAATTTGTCTATTTTTGTCTTTGCTGTCTGTGCTTTCAAGGTGTTAGTCATAAGTTCTTTGCCTAGACTAACATCCTGGAGAGTCTTCCTTAGGTTTTCTTCTAGTATTTTTACAGTTTTAGTTAAGTATTTAATTCATTTGGAGTTGGTTTTTGTATATGGTGAGAGATAGGGATCCAGTTCCATTCTTCTATATAAGGCTATCTTAATTTTTTTTTTTTTTTTGAGTTGGAGTCTCACTCTGTTACCCAGACTGGAGTGCAGTGGCTGCTCCCGGCCACTGAAGCCTCGACCTGCTGGGCTCTGGCGATCCTTCCGTCTCAGCCTTCCAAGTAGCTGGAACTACAGGCACATGCTACCATGTCCGGCTACGGGGCTATCCTATTTTGCCAGCATAATTTATTAAAGAAGATATCCTTTCCCGAGTGTAAGTTCTTGTCCGTTTTATTGGTCATTTGGCTGTAAATATGTGGTTTTATTTCTGCGTTCTCATTTCTCTTTTGTTGCCTTATGTTTCTATTTTAATACCAATACCATGCTGTTTTGGTTACTACAGTCTTGCAATATTTTTGAAATCAGATAATGTGATGCCTCCAGCTTTGTTCTTTTTGCTCAAGATTGCTTTGACTATTTGGGCTCTTTTTTGGGTCCACACGAATTTTAGGATTCCTTTTTTCATTCTGAGAAGAATGATGTTGGTATTTTGATAGGGATTGCATTGAAATTTGTAGAATACTTTGGGTAATATGATCATTTTAATGATATTAATTCTTCTAATCCATGAGCATGGGTTGTTTCCCCACTTGTTTTGTCATCACCATTTCTTTCATCAGTGTTTTGTAGTTTTCCTTGTAAAGATCTTTCACCTCCTTGCTTAAATTTATTCCCAAATATTCTTTTTTTTTGGTAGCTATTGTAAATGGAATTGTCCTTTTGCTTTCTTTCTTGGCTAAATTATTATTGATGTATAGAAATACTATTGATTTTTGTATGTTGATTTTTGCATCCTGCCATTATACTCAATTTATTTATCCAATCTAAGAGATTTTTGGTGGAGTCTTTAGGTTTTTCTATATATAAAATCAAATCATCAACAAAGAGGAACAATTTAACTTGCTCTTTTCCAACCTGGATGACTAACCAGCACTCTTGTTGCCTATATTTCTTTGGAGTCCTATTATTCCTGTGGATATTAAGAAGCCCAACTTTGTGCCTGCCTTTCCTACCATGAGTCATGCAGACGAAAACTACCGCTAGGGTTGCCAGATAAAATACAGGATTTCCAGTTAAATTTGAATTTCAGTTAAACAATGACATTTAACAATGTGTAAGTATGTCCCAAACGTTTAATAAGATATACTTTTAAAATGTTGCTTATTTGAAATTCAAATGTAACTGGGAATCTTATATTTTTATTTTCTGAATTTGGCAATGTTGGGCCCCACCAATATTCTTAACGATAAGTGTCCTAGGTGAAAAGTTGGGCCCTCCTGTGGAACATGATCCTCTGATAGGTCTTCTGGTCTAGCATAATATACCCACTCCAGAATGACCACTTCCCTCAGCCTCTTTGTGCCTTCCTTTACTGCCTGCCCTAGCAAGTCAGCATTTCCAAGTTGATGAGTGGCCATCATTTTTCCAGGGCTTTAAGAGCTATCCCCACAACTGCTTGTGCCATTGCCTGAGTTCTTTTTAAGTGTGTTAAATCCATTAATCAGAGAAAGTGCCTGGAAGTCAATTAATGTTTGCTTACTCAGTCTTTCATTCTGGCCACCTTGCTCAAGTGCCTTTAAAGTATAATCCCAGGAGCACTCCATTGTTCCTGCTGGTACAAGCAGGCTAATTCTTTCAGTGTATAGCTTATTTCCTCTCCAGGCACAGCATGTGCACAAATGGGTTATGCTGGAATTGACTGGTGATGCTCCAGGTAGTAACCTAGAAACCAGGAGAGGCAATGGGGTCAGCTTCTAAGGGGGGACCTGTTTGCCTAGTTGGGGAGAGGCCCCTGCAGTTTCTTTAATCATTAAAGTGCTAGCTGTTACTACAGAAGAGCGAGTCGTCTCTGCAAGCCCAGAGGGTCTAGGGAGTTGGGGAAACCTGAAGCACCAACATCTTCCATCAGGAAGTCCCTGTACCGTATTTCAGATTCCCAGTTTTCATCCACCATAGCTCTGATTTTGCTTCAGACATCTGTATGAGCTGAGAATTTAAATGTTTCTAGAGTTCTGTGACTAAGAGATATAGACATTCAGCCTGCCACTACCTTGTGTCGGTGTTTTTCCACTGCAGGAGATAAGGCCTCACAAGGAAATCCCAAAGAGGCCCTGAGACTTTCACACATCCATTATTATCACTCTTTAGGGCATCTGTATATCTATATTGTTATATCTAGAGCACTAATTAGCCACATGGATTGTCTTTTTGGGTATTGCTCTTTCCATGTCTTAAAACTTTCACAGCAGTCTCTTCAACTGCGACATTTCCCAGGGTACTGATGGTGAAATCTTTAGCAACTTGAGCTACCACCTTGTACCAGAGACAATCTGTGCTTTATCTATCAACAAGTGTGGTTGGGTAAGCCATATGAAGTCCCAAATGCCCATCTAGCAAACTCTTCTTCTTGGACCACTCCTGAACCACTTTTGCTAGCAGTGTCCTCTGAGAAGCAGATGCCAAGATGGGGTTAGAGAAAATGAGGAGGGATCTAGGAAAGGCTGGTAGAGCGGTCAGCCTGTAGTACAGGTCTGTCCCCAGTTGAAGGCGAGAGAAAGGAAGGATGTTTGAGTAAACGCATCTTAGTCTGCAGTAAAGTTCTAATAGAGCTCAGCAGGGCTAGAGGGGAGTGATCAAGCCAAAGTAACTTGTCATAGGTTGTCTGTGTCCTCTAGGCCTAAAAGTGCTTATGAACCATGGTATGCTTGTTCACTGACCAGTAACAGCTGTGGGAAGTATGTGTGGCCTGAGTTCAGAGTGCAGTAGCTGGGGCTGTCAGTCTTATATAGCTGGAGACATGGGATGTCCACTTCCATAGTTCCCACAGGAACCATGCCTCTAACATTCTTAGAATCTCTTTTCTCCACAGCAGAGGCTCTACTGCACCACCTCAATCCTTCTAGAGGTCCTAACAGAGAGTGTTACACCCTGAGCACCCCGTGCTTTATGGCAGCTTCCTGTGTTTGGTCTATGTTATAATTTAATTTGGTCTAGGCTGTATTTGAGAATTTTTTATTGGGTGAAGAGACTGGAGACAAGAGTTGTTTTATTTATATTTCTTCTAAATTCTGAGTGTGAATTGATTGGTTCTTTCCTAATCTTTCTCTTTTACAGTATCAAATAGAGCTAAAAGAAGTCAACTCAAGTTTTCAACCTTCTGTCTAAGTCTACAAGTTCATTAGATACATTTTCTAACTTCCAGGTTACTGTTATAATTTCACTAAATACTTTACCACCATATCATACACATTGCCATTTTTTCTGACCTCTGTAATAATTCCTTGTCATTTTTCTAGCTTCTACTGACTGTCTAGTGTCAGAGCCCATTGCTGTACAGTTGAGCTTTTTATAACAGCGGAACCTCATTTCTATATAAGTGGTATCAATTTATGTGCCATTTAATCATTGCTTCAGTCACAGGATCTGATACAACATGAAACATTTATTTGACTCAGATCCCTCTGGGTTAGCTGATACAGGCTGGACCCAACTGGGGTAGTCTTCAGCTTCTTTTCATCATTCTCATGGGACCAGTAGGCCAGCCTGGCAATTACTTTCCAAGATGATGACAGAAGCCCACGACAAGTTCAGTTGCATATGTTTGTCTTAAGTTTTGATTATTTTGTACTCAGTAATATTCCATTTGGTCAAAACAAGTCATGTGGCTAAGCTGAAAGCCAAGGGGCAAGAATGCATACTCTGCTGATGGAGATGGAATGGGAGGGAATATAGTCATGCACTGCATGAGGTGTTTCAGTCAACAATGGATTGCATATACGATGGTGGTCCCAAAAGATTATAATTCTGTATTTTTACTGTACCTTTTTTACATATGGATATGTTTAGATACACAAATACTATTTTGTTACAATTGCCTTCAGTATTTAGTACAGTAACATGTTGTCTAGTTTTGTAGCTTAGAAGCAATAGGCTATACTATATAGCCTAGGTATGAAGTAGACTACATCATCTAAATTTGTGTAAGTACATTCTATGATGTTTATGCAATGACAAAATCACCCAATTATGTTTTCTCAAAACATAACCCTGTCATTAAGCAACACATGATTGTACATATCTCTGAGGAATAATCTCTTCACCTTTACCATCTTTGTTGCAAACCATGTTTCTACTTTATGATTTAGAGGTCAACTTTACCTTCAAATATTTGTTGGAGTAAAATGAAATTTAAATTTTCCTAGAAGGCTAATTTTTGTAAACACTTGTGAGGTTACTTTCAACAACTTTTCAGGTCTATAAATTGTCTAAGATTTGTAGATAAGGAGATGGTCTTCACATTCCATGTCCTGAGAAAAATGGGTTCCTGTTCAAGTTCTACCCATGTTTTGTTTCTTAGGTCTCTGGGGGAATTTCTCAAAAACTCTAGAACTCTACCCAATCCCTTCCCCCAGGAACAGGCAGACAAAAGCTTTCTTTCTGGTACACAATTACTCTATCCTTTTAAAAGTTATCATTTATTGACCACAGACTTGGCTGTGTCAAGCATTGTAAACTGGTTTAAATGCTGTATCTTATTGAATCTTCATCACAATGCTATTAAATTGACACTGCTATTACTATTATCATAATCTCTTCAGGATGTAGAATTGATACATGCTAAATCTCACAGTGAAGTCAAAGAGATTTGAACTTGGTCTTACTTGACTCCAACTTGGTCTTACTTGACTCCAACTCCAAAGAGATTTGAACTTGGTCTTACTTGACTCTGATCAATACTTCAGATTGATCAAGTATCGATATAAAGTCTTTTTGTTTGAATTTTGCCTCTATCTACTTTACAGCAAAACAGAGATATCTCTACTGCCCAAGAAATACTTATGATCCAATGAAATCCAAGAAACCGCTAATTTGAAACAATTTGACTATTGATTACTTTCAGAGAAGTAAATGGCATTGGGATGTTTTGCCTTAGCCTAACATTGAGTTCTCCACAAGGAAGTACAGCTTGCTGAGGATTGCTTACGAAGAGTATTCACTCCCATTACTCTGGTCTGTATTGAGGAAGCACCAGTGACAATGGAAAGGGGGAGAGGCACCCCTGCCAGATGCTCCTTTTCCTCTCTTCCCTGCCTGTAAGTGCTGCACAAGGAGGCTCTGCGCTGCAGGACAGGCAGGGGGGGGTCACAGGAGGAGGGTGGGGGACGATTTATTTTCCAGTTAACAAAAGGCCAAGGTAGTCCCTTTCTGAGTTTTGTTTGGGGTCTCAGGCCATCTATATAGAGCAACCCAAGCAGAAAACCCCCAGCCATCCTGCTATGGCAATTATTTCTCAGTTGTCTTCCTCTTTGCTCCGTAATCCCCGCCTCATTTGATCTGTGCCACTGCCCAGCTCGGCATCTCTTGCCGTAAACTTTCTAGCTCCATCTCTGAGGGATTTGTCCTCATTTCAGGGTTGGACGCTCCTTACCTTCAAATTATACATTTCTTGAGAAGAATGAGATAATAGATGTGAAAGTGCTCTAAGAGGAGAAAAAGGAAAAGACAATACAATACAAACAAACACAAAGCATTGTCTTTTCTTATGTCTCATGCCCAGTGGGCATTTAATAGAAATAAAGAGAGCTGTATTGGTGAGAAAAAGTACAGGTGTTTGAGAGTAAGGGGGCCAGGGATGGAAATTTCTAACTTAGAAGTGATCCTCCGCCTGGGCAGGCGAGACCTCATCTCTACAATAAATCAAAAAATTAGCCGGGCGTGGTAGTGCATGCCTGTAATTCCGGCTACTTGGGAGGCTGAGGCGGAAGGATCGCTGGAGCCCAGAAGGTTGAGGCTGCGGTGGCTGGGAGCGGCCACTGCACTCCAGTCTGGGCGACAGAGTGAGACTCCAACTCAAAAAAGAAGTGATCCTCCACTGGGTAAAGGACCACGGGGAATGTGAAATTAAGATCTCTGAGAGTCAACAGCAACCTCAAGCTGGGGTCCTTAATAAAACCTCCAATCATGGAGATTCAAGTATAGAAGAGATTTTAAAGGATAAAAGGCCATCTAGATGACTCCTCTCCTGCTCCCTCCTTCTTGCTCCAGTATCTGATGCTTGGTTCCCTTTGACAGTTCAACTTGTAAGGTTGAACACATCCAATGATGGTGAACTCACTCTGCTCTGAGACAGACTTTCTCTCCTTGGGCGAATCTTGTCAAAAAGTTCTTCCTTGTACTGTGTTACCATCCTCCCTGATCCACTATGTTCCAGAAGAGAAGTTAAAGAACTGTGAGTAAGCCTTGGAGGTTAAAAAAAATGTGTCTAGGGTATGAGGAAGAATGGGTTTATAATTGTATTTTCCTGTGCAGAAGAAAGAGAGGGAAAGGCAGAAGAGGGAAGAAGGTGGAAAGCCACCAGGAGAACATGCTCTGATGCCTGCAGTTGGCTGTGTGTTCCGAGTCTCCCGGGACTGACGAATGAGACACATTCATCCTGACTGCCCTTTTTAAATGGTAGGCCCCTCAGCAAGAGGTTGAACTTCCCCCCATGAGGGTTTGCAAGGTCTTGCCTTGGCTCCAGAACACAGTTATTCCCAATGCTTAGAAAGTCAGAGAATGACGAAGTAGAAGGGAGACAAAGAGGGGGTGCAGTGGGGACAAACAGAAAGGGAGAGGTGGGGGGGGGTGCGAAGAGACACGAAGAGACGCTGCGAGACCGAGTATGTCATAGACCGTAGGAGCAGTAGGGAGTATGAACACACAGGAAAAAAAATGAAGAGCTAAGGAGAGTAGGAGAAAGGAGCAGCAGAGAAATAGCGTGAAGGCTCTTCAGGCAGCAGCGTCTGTAATGTGCTCCACGTGTCTGGGCTCCTGCTCCTGGGCAACCTCACTCCTGGCCCTCAGACTGAGAAGCTTGGGAAGCGGGGGGAGGGCACAGGGAGGTGAGGACTGAACCAGAAGGGCTCGCTCAGTCTATATTGACAGGCTCCTGAGGCACAGACCCGAAGGCCCCGGGTGCCCCATCAGCTCCGGGAAGATGGAAGCTGGCTGCGTGGGATCTGGGCAGAGCTACTGAGCGCTGTCGTTTGGCTATCGTCCGGCTTCGGTGCCCATCACCATCCAGGCCTCTCTTTGATGGCAGAGAGGCTGACGTGAGCTGGAAGGCAGGCCCCGGCCTCCTCGCTGGAGCCCAGCAGCGGCCTGCGGCGCAACGCTGGAGCGAGGCGGCGGTCTGATCCCACTGGCGCAACCCGAGAGACGTAAAAGAAGGAGCGGCGGGGCGCGCATGCGCAGTCGTCCCGGCGCCGACAGCGGGATCCGATCTAAGAAGGGGAGAGGAATCCGGGGCTGGCCACCCCGCCCGCCTCCTCCGGGTCGGGAAGATAGACATGGGGGTAGGGCAACAGACCAGGGTCTAAGTAGGCCGGGAAGCGGTAGTGTTTTTTTGTTTTGTTTTTAAATTTTCATCAGCGAAACTTATTTGGGAAGATCTTTCTAAAGCCTGTAAAGCTTTATGTTTGCAACCTCTGTCCTCACTACAAGCCAGTGAAGAACGTGTCCTCAGATTACAAAAGAGGAGACCAGTGTAGAGAATAGCTCAAAGGGCTGTGAGATGAGATGGGACCCCTAAGCCAGTGCTCTGTTTGCTGTGATATAACTCTTGAAGGCCTAGGACAGATTAGTCCTAAGTCTTTGATGGCTGGGCCAGGGCCGTCAACAGGACTTGGCGTTTCACTTTCTTTGAAGATCTACCCACTTCACCTGTGAGGCAACATGGAATAATGGGAGAAAAGCAGTCACCCTTTTTGTTTTCCCCTCTCCAAAATGAAGTCACCAGCTGCTAAGCACACGTTTACAATGAAACATGTTCCCCCACTGAGGCTTATATACCCAGGGAACCACAGTCTGGGTCCATTAAAAAAAATCAGAGATGGGCTGCGTGTGGTGACTCATTCCTGCAATTCCAGGACTTTGGGAGGCTGAGGCAGGAGGGCAGCTTGAGGCTAGGAGTTCAAGAATGCAGTGAGCTATGATCATGCTGCTGCACTACAGCCTGGGTGACATAGTGAGAAGAAGTGTCTACAAAAAAAAGATTTAAATAAATAATGCCAGGTGTGGTGGTCTGTGGCTGTTGTCTCAAATACTTGGGAGACAGGCAGGAAGATTTCTTAAGCCCAAGAGTTCGAAGCTACAGTGAGCTATAGTCATGCTGCTGCACTCCAACTTAGGCAACAGAGGGAGACCCAGTCTTTAAAAGAAAAAAAAATCAGAGATGGTTTGCCTTACTGAGAAACATGGGGCAAGGGGAGAAATAACCAGACACCGCAATGGCATACTGCAGAGGTGCTATGGGCAGTGACCTCAGACCCTCCCTTGCCCAGCACAACCAGAGCTCAGTCAGAAGCCAAGAAACGGGTTGGTGGAACCAAATTTAACCCTGCAAGTCTTAATTTTGTGTAAGGGTTGTACAATGAGCTACAGGACATAGACACTGAGCAGATCAGTTCAGTCTCACAGTCTGACTGTACAAGACAAATACATATAGAACTGCAGGATAGAATTCACATAAGCAGCAAGAGATAAACTGGCAAGGCACTATGGGGGATCAGAGGGGGGAAGCAGTCTTCTTGGGCTGAAGAGTGAGCAATCAGGAAGCGCTCCTAGGAAGAGGTGGCCATCAGCATTTTGAATATAGATGGAGTTTTACAGTTTATAACAATTTCACATATATTACTTTGATAAACAGTATTATGATAGCAAATGTTGGCAAGGTGGAGAAAAAAGCATTAATCCACTGCTAGTGTTGAGAATGCAAACTAACGTAATTTTTTTGGGAAGCAATTTGACACTCAGAATTCAAAATTCTAGGAATTTATGCTACAAACATACCGACATGTATGGACAAGTTACCCATTGTCATAATGTTAGTAGCGGCAAAAGACTGAAAACAACCTAAATGTTCCTTGGTAGAGATCAGGTTAAAGAATTATAGGATGTCAATGGAATCCTGTGTAGCCATTAAAAAGAATAAGTCAGCTCTATATGACTTAAAATAAAACAAAATCTCCAAGATATTAGTTTAAGTAAAGAATAAAACAAGGCAAAGAATGGTGTGTGAAGCTTACTTTCATTTGAGTGACAATTGGGTGTGTGTGTGTTTTTGTATATGAACAGAAAATTTCCAGAAGGATTCGGAAGAAACTGTTCATAGTAGTTGCTTTGGGGAGAGCAGATTGAAGTGGGAAACAAACTGTTAAGACAGTTTAAATAATTGTGAAATGTATCACATATCTAGAGTGTATAAGACATATGTACCATCTGAAAAGTAATTAGGAAACATACCAGACAATGTATATTGTGTATACATTATAATAAATTATTATACTATGAATTTTATACTGTCTGCATATAGTAATCTGTTACTTTTCCTATTGAAAATAATCTCGGTGAGGTAGAGACAGACAAGGCCACTCCTTCCTTGCTCATTTCCTAAGTGGAGAGCTGGGATGGAGCACTCAGTGGGAGGGCCCGCGGGATGTCCAGGGACAGCTGCCTTGTAACTGGCGGAGGCAGCCTGAAGTTTGGGAGGAGGAGCAGGAGAAGGGAAGGTGGGGCTCCATGCTGAGCTCAGGATGGCCAGGCTAAGTCTGGAGTTTGTTAGTTTTGGAAGACTCGGTAAATGTTTTGGGGAGTGACGCGATCAAAGTCTTACAAAGAGGAAGTAAAATCAAATGCTTCAATGGTCAGCCAGTCTACAGCTAAGCGACTAGCATGGAAGGTGGTGGGATTGGGAGTAGAAGCCTGTTTTCCCTTCTGCTCTAGAGTGAGCACTTACCAATGACCCTGGGCATACCCTGACCACATGATGGCATCGTGTCTGTTAATCCTCACAGCACCACTATCAGATAGGTATTTCATCCCTATTTTACAGGTGAGAAAACAGAATCTCAGAGAGAGTAGGTAATTTTTTTTTTTTTTTAGTTGAGCTTTCACTCTGTCGCCCAGGCTGGAGTTGCAGTGGCACTATCAGCTCACTGAAGCCTTGTCCTCCTGGGCTCAGGTAATCTTTCCGCCTCAGCCTCCCAAGTAGCTGGAGCTATAGGAGGATGCCACTATGCTCGACTAATTTTTTGATTTTTTTTTTTTTCACAGACGAGGTCTTGTTATGTTGCCTAGGTTGGTCTCAAACTCCTGACATCAAGCGATCCTCCCACCTCGGCCTCCCAAAGTGCTGAGCAACCAAGACTGGCCTAAATAGGCAATTTGCTAAAGGCCATGCAGCTAGTAAACAGTAGAACTAGGATTTGCCTCCACATCTGTCATTTGTAAAGCCCATGCCCTTGCCAGGACTCTGCACATCTCCCCTCTTATTCTTATTTTGCCGGATGACTGCTGCTGTCAGAAGACTTTCTCACATGTATCTTACTCTGGGACTTGGTGTTTCTCCCCTTGTCCTGTGGCAAGGACCATGGCACTAAGATAAATGTGGAGTGAATGCCAAGGTAAGTGTGAGTGACTTCTGGAGGCACCGGGCTCCTGTTGCTCTCTTCACCTGCTTTCCATCAATCATGGAGGCGCTCTGTATTCATGAGAATAATGCAGGGCAGTGGAGCCACGTTTGAGAATGGAAACTTCCTGAGCATAGCCTCTGGGGGAGTAGACTGCATGTGTCCTTGCTCTGCTTCTCTCAAAGTGGTGTCAGGCAAGTCCCTTTGCTATGGCCTGTCTTTGCTGGGTATCCACGCACAGCATGCAACTGCTGAGGAGAGGAAGTGGTTAATGGCCTTGCTCCCTCTCCTGCCCCAAGCCCCCAGAAATACACCAGTTTTATTTTTCAGTCTTGTACATCCCACTAATGAGTGCCAGTTCCTGGTCGACACAATGGAGTGACTCCTTAGTAAGATATGGCCAGGATCCTGCAAAAGTAAAGAAATACCAGACACTGCAGCATGGCCTGGGCTCTGGCTCTGACCCCTGGGCCTATCCACACCTGTAAAAAGGCACGGGGGAGGGGGGGTGCTGGCCAATCCCCAGAGTCTGTGCAGAAGGGTGAAGAATGTGGCCCCCTTTACAGTCTTGATCTAGTCATGTGCTGGCCACGATGATGGTTGGGTTTGCTTGAAGGGCCTTGTATGTTATGGTGAGCCCACAGGCTGAAAATGAGGCCTGCAGTATACTTTTCCTTTCAGGGAGTTTGGGGGGAAGTACCAATGTAATAATCCTGATTTATATCTCTAGCCAAACCCCAAACACAGCTCCAGTCCTTGACAAAAGTAATTCTCCCTTGGACAGTAACGTGCAGGAACGATGCCAGCTTAGCCTATACTGTACATTCTTCCCCTTGACAGGACAGAGCTCAATGAATATTTCACCTTCATAATCTTGGCCACAGTTGGGGGTTTGTGAAGCTGTCTAAATCCAGTTTATCAGCAGAAATAAATGCCCTCAGACTTAAAAAGTGAGAAGCAGAACTTGGCTCAGTGGGGTTGATGATTTATGAAGGAACACCAAACTGGGAATGGAGGAGGAAAGAGGGGAGGGAAGGAAGGCAGGAGTCTGTGGGATTCCACTCACAACCTATAAAAGCAGCAACATGTACTCTAACGAGAGATCATATTCCAAGATACATTTCCTCCCATGAAGGATGAGGCATCTGGCATCCATCACGTGCTAGGGACAAAGGAACTGTAGGGACTCCAGCTGCTTTTGGGGTGCAGGTGTGGAGATGGGCCCAGACTGAGCCCAGGACTGGATCTGCAAGAAGTGTGGCCTTGAGATTGCACATCCTTTCCCTTGACTTTCCACAGGGCCTGCCATGCCCAGCCTGAGGCCTTGTCCTTCCACCATTGGGTGGCTCCTGAAACCCTTTTCCTCCATAAATTATCTCAGACAAGCGGGCTTGGAGAGTCTTCTCCCTACACAATTACTATTTCAGAGCCTTACGTGGCCTTATTAAACCAATAGTTTTCTTACTTGCACACTTAGTCTTTTGTCCTGTCTCTGTGATATGAATAAGGTCAAGCCCACTTCCCTGCAGATAGAATCTCAAAGAGTAAGCAGTGTGTTTAGGACCATGGTACCTGGATCAGGCTGCCTGGGCTGACATCTCAGCTCTGCCACTTAGCAGTTATGATTTAAGTGATTTTCTATTCCTCAGTTTTCTCATCTGTAATGTGAGGACAGTGATAGCATATTTAAACCCACTGGATTGTTGGGAGAATGAAATGAAGCAATAATTTAGCCCAGTACCAAGTACATGGTGATTGCTCATTATGAGGAGAGTCATCAACATCATGATGATGATGATGATAAGAGAAACAGGGCTTTACAGTCACTCAAAAATACTGTGAACAAATGACTTTTAAACAGGAAAGGCTTTTTGCAGATTCTGTAACTTGGCTGTCCTCTGCTTTTTTATATAGTTGATCAGCACAAGAGCCCCCCTCAGCTCCTCCTTGGACACAGTGTGGTGCAAAGATCATGAGTTTTGGAGTTCCATAGGCCTGGAGCTGAACTATGATCATGGATAAGTCACTCAATCTGTCTGGGCCTCAGTGTCCTCCTCTATACAATGGGAATAATAATAGCTGCTTTGCAGGACTGTGGAGGCAGAGTAACAACACAGTGAGCATCTGGATACTGATTTCCTCCCCGACCCTTGTCCCATAAGGCTCTAGGCACCATCTATCTAAATCCTCTTTTTCAACATTTCCTTGAGATCTGCCTCTTCCATAAATTCTTATCAATATGAACCTTCTGATGGAATATTTTGTCACATGTTGTGGGTCCTTGATTATTTCACTCTTGCTAAATTTGTCACCCAAGGTAGATGGTAAACTTGTAAGGGCAATATCTGTCTTCAATGACTTTTTTCTTATAAAAAACATACTTCTGGACACACGAGTGCATCATAAACAGATGAGTTGAGCTGACTGTCACTTCAGTCAGCTGTTGGAAGAGGTGACTTGGGAGACTTAGGGTACTTAGGGTCTCTCTAAGGCCTATTCTTTCTCTCTCCCCTCCTTTCTCTCAATCTTTCTCATTCCCTCAGCTCTTAAGATCAAGTGCAAGCCAGGCTCGGTGGCTCAGCCTGTAATCTCGCGCTTTGGGAGACTGAGGTGAGTGGATTGCCTGAGCCCGCCGAGACCTGCCTGGGCAACTTGGCGAGACCTCATCTCTACAATAAATCAAAAACTAGCCGGGCATGGTAGCACGCGCCTGTAGTTTCAGCTACTTGGAAGACTGAGGCAGAAGGATTGTGGGAGCGCAGCAGGTCGAGGCTGCGGTGTCCGGGAGTGTGCCACTGCACTCCAGTCTGGGCGACAAGTGAGACTCCAACACACACACACACACACACACACACACACACACACACACACATAAAATCAAGTGTAGTTCTAAGAGACTATGAGAGAGAGGACTGTGTGGTTCTTTTAAAAAGGGAAAAGAGGAAAATGAGAGTGGAGCTGAACATGGAATATTTATTCATTCATTTTTTTCATTCAACAAACATTTGTATGATTACTGTGTACGAGCAAGACAGTGTTAGGCTCTTAGATGGGGAAGAAAGCTATAAAGAGGAGTGGACAAATTCCCTGTCCTTAATAAATTTATAGCCTCGTTTCTCTGAGTTGGAGATTCCAGGTCTAGTTGACCTGCCAGGCTGGAATTCCATCACTTTGGTTTTGCCTAACGAAGTCAATTCCCTTGGACTCATGGAGTTTGTCCAGAAGATGTAGATGTGATTTGCTTCCCAGTTAGAATGAGGACTCTTGAAGATGATTTTCTGTTTCACACACTTTTGTGGCTTTTACTCCTAGCACCAGACCTGACAAATAGTATATCCGACAAGTGTTTGTTTAGTGAAAAAAGGAAAGAAAGACGTTCTAGAGAGGTGAAAGAGACTCTGCAATTAAGAGAACTCCCCGGCTACAGGCGGCCTTCTCATAGCCCCGGGAGGGAGCTCTTCTCCCGCACCAGCCCTGCAGTTATGTCAGACAGACTCAGGCCTCCAGAGGGTGGCTCAATAAAACACTGGGAAAAAACAAAAGCTTTCTGACCAGTCTGTTCTGTTTGGATTGGCAGGAGGTTTCCAGTTGGAATTAGTGTCTCAGATGTGACTATCAGAGTCATTTCATACGAAAGGAAGGCCTGTTGGCTCAGCCTCCAACTTTGATGTGGAGCATATGGGCCGGGGGGGTGCAACTGCAAGAGCAGAGTGGGGAAGATGCAGAGGGATTAACTGTTTGGAACTTCTCAGGTTCTTCTTGGTCCCTCCCATTGGCCCCAGCATTCTAACTTGTTCCCATGTGGTCAGGGGTGAGGATAGCTTGTTCTAATCTGGGCTCTGCTATGTGCTAGCTGGGTGACCTCAGGCAATCATCTCACCTCTCTGAGCTTCAGTGTCCCCATCTGTAAAATGACTGGGTAGACTAGATGTTCACCAATGCCCCTTCTTACAGTTTCATGAAATGTTTTTATTATCCTGTAGTTGCAGATCCTGGCGGGGAAGCACTGACATTTTTGACGTATGTTGAGATGGTGGGGGATGAGGGAGGACCTATTGAGAGACAGGGATATCAAATGCACCCTGAAACGGAACATGAGACTCCAATCCCAAATCTTTTGCACTTGTCTTTACCCCATCCTTTCGTTTTGCCTGTCCTCTACCCCACTCCCAAAAGATGATCCTCCTGGGAGATGACAACATGCTATGGTGGAAACACAGAACATCCCTTAATCTCCCTACCTTGGTTTTCTCATCTGCACAGAGAGCCTGATGCCACCTCCCTTACTTGGAGGTTGTGAGGATTAAGTGAAGTCATCCATACACTGTGCCTTGTAAACTGTCAAACACCACATAAACGCAAGGAATTGTTCTGGCACCAGACTGGCCAGGATGGGAAAACTATTAGCAAACAGCACTTTGTCAGGTAGCCTTCTTCTTTCTTGAAGATGTTTCAGTGCAAGGGTTGCTTCTCCTGCCACCTGTCAATGGCCTGACCTGTTGGTTTTCCCTACCCCTTGATAGAAACACTGCTGTCAGACTTTCTTTCTCTGGATGATTTTCCACTTGAGAGCAGTAAAAGCATTTTCAATACAATTTAGTTTATCTCACTAAACATGTGCAGCGACACAGATGTCTTAGAAAGAAGAATTTGCTCTTCATTTCCAGAGCAGAGAGGTCCAGGGAGACTGTGTTAGGAGCAAATGTCAGGAAGTGGTGGTTGGCATGGTGTTCTCTTTCACGACTGCATCAGAGTCAGGTGTAGGGGAAAGGGCACTGAACAGGGCCAGAGTCACTGAATATTGTTCCTGGTGCTTGATTTCTGCATATTAGTTGAGCGCTTGGTGTGATTCTAGGTAACATCTAGTTTAGGCCCTCTCTTAAGAAGTGAGCGCCTGAGAGTCACGGCCTGGCTGAAGCCATCCGACTTGTCTAGAAAGAGTGGAGTCTAGAGTCAAGTGCTACATTGGGTTTTAGGCTCCTTCCAGCGTACCACATGGATCCCTTTACTTCCTCCTTCTTCCATCCCTTCCCTTCCCCTCCCCAGTCCTCCCTTCACCTCTGTCCTTCTGCTTCCTATTTGGTAACTCTCAGGATGGAAAACCTTTCTGATATTCTGGGTTAGGTTCACTGTTTGTGACCATCCCAAAACAGCTTGGGCATGTTCTCAGGATATCAGGGAGCATCCAGTGCGCCAGCTTACTGCATGGGCCTCTCCCCAGAGGCCCAGGAGATGAGGGAGTCAGAGACTCCACCACAGATCCTGTGCCTCAGGAGTCAGAGTCATAACCTGTGAGCTGGATTCTGTGGTGACTAGTGCCCACTGTCCCCCTTTACCTCCCTTGCTGACATGAAAGCAGGGTATGTGCTGGCCCCAGGTGTGCCTCTTACACCCAGCCTTTTCCACCTCTCTTCTCTCACCTCTCCATGGGACATTCCAGAGCCACAGGAACGGGCCTTGCTGCATCCACTTGGCAACCCTCTCCAGAATCAGCCAGATAGCGCTGGCCTGCGTTCAAATGCCCATTTCAGCTGAACAAGGTGTTGGCTTGTCTAGGGGAATTCACCCTGGGGAGATTTCACCCTCTGGCAACAGCTGACTCTATTTATTCAGATGAGAACAATTTTCTCTCCCTTGCACTTTCAACAAGTTCGACCTAAGGCCCCCCCCTCCTGCTCAGCTGCCAAAAGCAATAAAAGGCTGAGGAGGAGGTGGAGGGCGGGGGAGACGCTCTAGGATAATTGAGCTGTCAGCTGAGCCTGGGGCTTCCTGGATCTGGGGTGTCTCACAGCCCACATGGGCCAGTGTGCAGCAGTGAGGAAGGGAGCTATTTGACTTCCTAATCATTCTTAGAGATAGCAGTCCTCAGAACACATGGGACAGACTTTGACAGAGGGAGCTTCCAGCCAGCATCCTGGTCACCTGCTTCTTCCTGGTCTGGGCTGGAGCTGCCTCAGTAGCTTGAGCAGGAAACTAGTCTGTCACTTGAGGGTGGTGGGTGGGGAGCCCTGAGGGGCCTCAGGACTGTGCTCTGTGATGCACCCAAACGAGTAAGTCAGGAGAGGTGTCCAGGCACACCCCAAATCTGAGGGCCTGGAGAGCAGCTGTGTTGGCTTTCATTCTTCCATAGCAGCTCCCCTTGCTGCGGGATTATTGGGCTAATAGTCCCCATGGAGGAGCATCCTTGAGTCTGTTTCCTAAGCCTTTCACCACTGGCATTTCATTTGACTACACAAGTATGTGTTGTGGGCTGCTCTGACTGGACCTGGCCATACTTTGGTTTGAAGGACACACTGAGTGCAAACCTGGAAAGCTGAGCTTCTTTCACCCTGGGACGCGGGTGGCTTGAGGTCCTATCAGGAAGGGAAAGGAGAGGGGAAGAAGATGAGCCGGTTCCTTCAAATGCGTGGGGAGGGAGGGTCACATGGGACTCAACATCACTATCATTTGAAGAGTTTATCCTCCCAGTTTGGCATTCAAAGCCCTCTTTGATATTCACTTGCCCTGTTTGCCTTCCCCACCTCATGTAGTTCTCTTGTCTTCCCTCAGTCCTCATCCAGATCGACCAAGCCATGAACACATCAGCACTGCAAATGCCTTTGCTTACACTACCCTTTCTACCTTGATGGTCCTTTCCTCATGTCCAGTTGAGGCTGTTGGAGAAGGCTTTCTGCCAATGCTCCTGGGGCTCAGTGAGTCCTAGAGTCCTAGATGTACTAAATCCTGAAGGGCAACCAGCTTAAAAACAAACCACCGCCTGCTATGGGACCCCAAGTCCTTAGGTCCCCCTATAAATTGAGACCCTGGTTACACCCTACTTCTTCCTTAATTCCTTCCTGTATACCTCTGAGAGCTCCCAGTTTCCTCTGCCTTTTCATTGTCCTCCACCTTTTTTTTTTTTTGAGTGGGAGTCTCACTCTGTCATTCAGGCTGGAGGGCAGTGGCCGCTCCCGGCCACCACAGCCTCGACCTGCTGGACTCCAGCGATCCTTCCTCCTCAGCCTTCCGAGTAGCCGGAATTACAGGTGTGTACTACCACGCCAGGCTGATTTTTTTGATTTATTGTGGAGATGAGATCTCGCTTGCCCAGGTGGGTCTCAAACCTGTGGGCTCAGGCAATCCACTCACCTCAACCTCCCAAGGCGCGGGATTACGGGCTGAGCCACTGAGCCCAGCTTGTCCTCCACCTTATAGCACCAAGAACACTCTGTTTTCTGTTGGTGGCTCATGAATGGTCCTGTCTCGCACTAGATTGAGCTCCTTGAAAGATAAAGTCTTGCTTTCTCATTGTGTCTCCACCTGGCATAGGGCCATCCATGTTGGTAGGTGTGTAAAAATGGCATCCTCTCGAAGTGTGTATTAGCACACAGTTGCAAGTACCGTATAGCACATTTACATAGTGCAGGATAAAATAAAGATGGAGTTCCTGCTCTTGGTAGCTCTTAGGCTCTAACAGAGGGCTCTGATGGGGACAAATAAATAAAGGCTCTAGGGCTCCAAGGATGGATTAGAGGAAGCAAATTTCAGGACTAAAAGAGGTATTAAAGATAATCTAGTCCAATTTCTTATTGTAGAGAAGAAGAAACTGAGGTCCCAAGAGGTGAGTTGCTGGCAGTCACACAAGCAATTAATGACAGAATGAGAGGCAGCTCACTCTGGCCTGGTATTCCCTAAATTCTTTGTGGCTGTTGGAGAAGGATTTCTGCCAATGCTCCTGGGGCTCAATGAGTCCTAGAGTCCCCCACATTGCCCTGTCAGTCTCACCCACAACAATCTTGTTTGAAAATCTTGCTAAGTCCTAGATGTTCTAAATCCTGAGGGGCAACCAGCTTAAAAACAAGCCACTACCTGCTATGGGACCCCAAGTCCTTAGGTCCCCTTCCACCAACACTGCTTGATTCCTAGCTCTGGTCCCAGGGGATGACCTCAAAATGAATTTCAAGTCATAGTTGATGGGAAGAAAAAGAAGATTGAGATGAAATTAAAAATAAATGTGAATAACATACAGAAGCTTAGGGAGGGCAGATCTGGGGCTGGGTCAACAGGGTGCTAAAAGGAGAAAGATGTTCTTCCTGTGAGAAAGTTATTCGAGAGCTTCAAATAAGTCCCCTGTGAGGGACAGAGAATCCTCTGTCTGTAGAGTCCCTTCACTAAGAAGACAGAAGGTTCTGGATTTGAGTTCCCTCTAGATGTTCCAGATAATGAACGGGGCTCAGGCTCAGGGCGGGTGAATGAGGTATTTCAGAATAAATGGGAAATCCTCTCAGAACATCTTTCATAACTAGATTTAGAAACCAATTGGGGTAAAGGGGAGAGATGCAGATATTCTTCCTCTTTCTATCTTTCCTACCCTCATCAGCCTCCAAGCTGGGAAAGAAGTAAGTTCTAACGATCTCTCTTCCTTGTTCCGGGCTTTTTGGAGAAAATAAGACACATGGGTCAGAGGGAGGGTAGCCCAGCCAGGCTAGAGTCCCAGCTGGAGATGTCCCAACAGAGCCTGGGCATGAGCCTGATGGCATCCTCTATCCAAGTGAACCTGTACTAGCCCAGTGAGGGGAAGATGGGAGACATGGGCGGGGGTTTGCTGTGTGCTGCCCCAAGCTCAGTGTTCCCCCTTTCCCTGAAAAAATTTGTTTTGTTATTTGACCTGAGAGAACACCCTTTTAGGAGACTCCTGAGACCCAAAGAAAGTTCTTTATCTATAAACCAGAAGCCTTATTTGGATACCTGCCAGTAATAGAGATCAGAGTCAGCCAGAGGGAGGATGACCAGAGGTCCAATGGCAGTTTTTGTGAGTCCCAGATGTGAGCTGAGGCATCCAGGTAGGGGTCAAGAGGTTTGGGTTTGTCATGTCCCCACATGGCTTTGACTGCAAAGCTCAGAGAAGGTGCAACCTGCAACCCACTGCCAGAAAGGACTCTAATCCAAGCTCAGGCTGGCCTAGGGCCCTGAGGGCTTCATCCAAGGAACCCTGGCCTGCAGACCACAGAAAGTCAGATGTTGTGCTATTCACACTGTTGATCAGAGGCACATGAAGAGTTTTCAAAATTTATCTACTGTACAAGTCCACCTTGAATTTTGTCTTGACCCTGGACATACTTTCTCTGTCACTAGCATTTATTTTTCATCTCTCTGGGCCCAGAAAATCAACTCTCTTAGGCCCACTTGTTTGAAGTGGGACAGGATTTCTGGGACACTTGCAAATCAGAGGTCAGTGGTCACCTTTGTGTGGTCAGATAGACATTGAATAAACTGCTTTGTGTTCTGAGTTTTCTAATTGCTACAACACACAAACTCTCTTCTTAATAAATTTTTTTGAAAGTGTGTTTACTTCAGGCCCTGGATCCTTTTCCTGGATTTCTTTAGATTGGCTCTGGAAACCAAGGCACAGGGAAATTAGTGCTATTATTTTCCAAAGACAGGGGTATGTTTTTTGATCTCAGAGAGAAGCTGAGATCTTTCCTCCTTTTCTTGAATTCTCTTCTCTTGCTCAAAGAGAACACGATTGACTGCTGTCTCCAAGATCTCTACACATCCAGAAGAGAAACAAATGGACCTGATTTCTGCAAATCTTCAAAAGTCCAAACTAGGAATATGAAAACAGCAGGTAACAGGCTGGCTAGGGTGCTGGGCAGTTAATCAGTGCAGGAACTAGGCTAGGTGAGTCTCTCAAGATTTTCCTGAAATCATTGTATCCCCAAATTCCATTTTCCCCGTATCTTGGAGGGTCTAGCTTGGTAGTCAAGAACAATTTTCTAGCACTGAAATTTCTCCTTCCTTTTTGCCCTTTTCCCCTCACCTCTAAACCATTTCTATCCTATGGCCCATAGAGTTCTCCAGGTTTTCAATTTTAAAAACAAAGCCCTATTAAGAATAAAAAACTAAAATTTCTGCTGGTTGTCATGTGTGCTTACAGAAATAGTGTCCAACTACTATTTAAGACCTTGAAGTCAGAATTTCTGAGGAAGCATCTGGGTGGGCCCTAGGGGGTGGGTGCCTTTGCAGTGTCCTGGGCTGTTGCTCTGCCCCACATATGGGGCTACGCGTTTCTTGGGAGGTTGACCTGTCTCTTTCTCTGGGTCCCCTCTGGCTAGTCTGTCAGCTAAGCAGCCCCTGGAGGATGCAGAGAAAGATTTAGTTCTCAACCAGCCCAGAGATCTACCACCACCACTGACTGCCAAGAGATTTAGGGATCTAGTTTAGCCCAGAGGTTAAGAGCAAGAGCTTTGCAGTCAGACCCACTGCTATGCTTCCTATCTGTGACCTCGGGCAAGTTCTTTAATGTCTCCATGCTTCTAAGCCCTCATCTGTAAATGGGGGCTATAATATTTGCCTTGGAAGGTTGCTGTAATGATTAAGGAAAGAGCATAGGGAAAATGCTTAGCAGAGTCCTGGCCTTGAACAGTGCTCAATACATGGTAGCTATCAGTATGTATACATTTATCTGTAGTGATGATTCTTTATGGATATGCACAAATCTCCCTAAATGAAACAGGCACTATCAGACTTGCTTGTTTGTGTCACTTGTAGACTGTAAACATCTTTTTTTTCAGTTTATTTCCAGTTCAATGCCTAGAACCTAGGAGATTCTCACTATAAGTTTGTTGGGTAAATTAATAAATGAATTGATTCAATGGGTGGGTGGGGGTAAATCTCTAACTGCTTCTTTGGAGAAGTGAGTATAAATACAACCTGTTCAGGCCCTCAGGCTGCATCATATTTAGTCATTTTGCTTTGGTTAGTGCTCACATTTTCAGCAACTAGTGAAGTTGCTGAGGCTGAAAGTTTACCTGGGGATCAGGGCATTGAGAAACTTTGTGGTTTCTATTCTGCCTTTAACCTGGGAAGGTCTTATCACTACAGTGAAGACACTCTCAGATCCTTCATTTTGCACATGCCTATGTGAATGGCTAGTCGGAGTTGTGCACTGGCCCTATGTGGCAGCCCCAGGTTTTGAGATGACCTAGATTTGAAATGACCTAGATTCCTTGACATGGGGACTCACTTTCCAAAGTATGATTTGTTTTCAAACAGCCTGAAAGAAATGAAGGAGGTGGGAAGATGAAGGGCAATTAAAATATCTCCTCTGGACATCGGACAGCAGAGCATACTATCCTAGGAGATTCCATGGGGTCCAGTGGTGTGCTAAGGTTGCTCATACTCACCCATGAGACTTAATTGAGGATATCTCTTCCCAACACTGTGGTAAGATCATTTACACCATAGGAAATGGCATATGCTACAAACCCAGGTTCTCTCCCTCACTCATTCACCCTAAAAGCTAGTTGCTAATAATTACAGCACACCATTGATTTTGACTGAAGGTCAAAGATATTCACAAGAAATGAATGAGAGATAGTGAGGAAGAGAATACAAAGAAACCCTGGGAACTGTGTCTGGGCCTATGCAAACATTGTTGGGGAAATGGAATTTTGCTTGCTGAATGCAGTGTGAAAAGTGTTCTCAGGCCCAAGCTGGTGAGAAGGGATCTATTTTTAGTTTTTAGTGCTATAGCACAGGAATTTGCCAACAACTCTTTCCGAGGCCAACCCTGCCTTTAGAGACAGGGATTATCTTGGGGTTGAGGGAACTGAAATTTCCCAGGAAGCACGTAGATGGAGGAAGGGATGGAATCACCTGGGCTATAGCCGACCTGAGCCCCGACAGTTCATATTATTGTACTTTGTCTACCACATTTCTCCTTCTTTTTCCATGGTTGACATTTCCTTTCCCATTTAAGCATTTAAAGCAAATTTTAATAGGTAATACTCATAATAATTTAAATTTTATTCAGCATGCAGTCTGGCACATAGTGGACACATTAAAAATAAAGGAAAAACTCTAACGTTAACTGAAGGTTCAGGTATGCTGTGTCAATCACTTTACAAACTCTATCTCATTGAAGTCCACAAACCTTGAGTTTAGTACTATTATTCTGTTCCCATTGAACAAAAAAAGCCCTTGAAACATAGAAAGGAGCTCTCTAGAAGTGATGAGCCATGATGAAAATCAAGTCTTTCTGAGTCCAGCTCTCATTTTGAAGTGCTACAAATATCAAGGAGAGAAGAGAGAAAGATGCAACAGGTCTTTTCTAAGCTGTGCAGTTTCTCAACAGCCCTGCCGTGAGGCATCATCTTCCTTTTGGGGGACTTTGAAACCCTCTGGCATGGTTGGGTCACACTATCACAACTCATTCTAATCTTTTAGGTTTTAAAGAACAACCACCAATTCTGTGCTTCAGACCCCAGTCTTCCTCCTGCCTCTCATCTTCCATTTGCTCATTCAGCTACTCATGAAAGCCAGCTTATTCCTGGGGAAGCTATACTGTGTATCGTGTGTGTGTGTGTGTATGTGTGTGTGTGTGTGTGTGTGTGTGTGTGTGTGTGTGTGTGTGTGTGTGTGTGTGTAGAATAATAACAATAAAAAACCCAACTCCTAAGCCACATGTTTCACTGTGCTGCTTGTTAATTTTAACAAGGCAGCTGGTGGTTTGGACTGAGAGTTTGCTTTTCTATTAACCACAGATTTTCCTCTCCATGGACTTCCTGTTTATAGTTTTGGAGGTAAAGAGTCTTGGTAGAGGCAAGCCGGAGTCATTCCAACCTACCAGGAGCTGCTCTAAAAACCTAGGCAAAGGGAGCCTCTCACTGGGGCAAACTTGCTTCTTTTAAACAAGAATTTTTTATAGCTCATGTTTGTGGTCCAAGAACTCTGCTCAGCATGGGAGACACACAGCAGAGATTAAGATGGCCAGTACCCCCAAGGAGTGTATAATCTAGTAGAGGGGATTGGACATGCCCAAGGAGTCATTATAAAAATATGTGCTAAGCACTCAAAGAGTGGCACAGGCTATGGCTAGAATGAAGAGGAAATAACAGATTCTAAATCTGCAATGTCTCCATGGAGGAAGTCAGATTTACATTGGCCTTTGAGGGAAAGGCAGGTGTTTTTATTTATTTTTGTTTTGTACAAACAGGGATGAGGAGAAAGGCATTCCAAGCAGGGGATAATCCTGTGAGGAAAGGCCCTGAGTTGAGTAGTTGTGAAAAGAATGACTGTTGGTTAGACCAGAGAAGAGGAAATGGGAGAGCAGGGATAAGCCTACAAAGTCACGTGGGAGTCAGATGGGCGGCATGGAAAGTGGTCTAGGAGTTCAGATTGTTTTTAGGAAATGATGATCCCTAATGAGTATTGTGTACTTGAGGGATATATTCAGAACTGAGTGTGAGTAAAATAACTGGTAAATGCTCATTAGAATGTGGAGGTAGGGGATCGTTTTGTTTGGGAGTGAACCTGGGAAGTAACACCTTCAGTTGGAATGCAGAAGAGGAATTGAGTACAAAAGACAATTCGGAGAGCAGTCAGGAGCAGTTAAGGGTGACTCTGAGGCTTTGGACCTGGGAGATTTTGGGTTATTAATGAAACTACAGAGACAAAGAACCAAGGAGGATTCTTTATGCATGTTGAGGAGCAGACAAGTTGAGTCTGAGGTGGTGGTGGGTAGCTCAAGTGAAAGACTTAATTATTACCTAGAAATATGAGTCTGGCTGGAAAGAGAGCTTAAGACCAGGCTATGTGTTTTAGACTTTTCTGAATGGAGGTGAAGCAGAACTTCCAAAAGAAGACAGTCTTAGAGGGCAACATAAAGGAAGTGATTAGAGAATGAGGAAGAAAATAAGGAGATTAAGCCTCCAAAGCAAGGGGTAGAATGTTTGAACAAGGTGGTAGTTAGTGTGCTGGAAGCTGCAGCTGGAAAAATGAGGGTGGGGAGGGGAGAGACAATTGGATTTTGCAGTTAGGAAGACTTTGATGGCATTTGAAGAGAGAAGATTCGGTAAAGTAGTAGCCTCAGAAATATTGCCTATAATTTATTCACTTATAAATTTGTTCAACATATAGTCGTGCCCCTTATTCTGTGGTTTCATTTTCCAAGGTTTCAGTTACTTGTGGTCAACTGAGGTCTAAAATTATTAGAAGGAAATTTCTGGAAATAAACAATTCAAAAGTTTTAAATTGCACTCTATCTGAGTAGTGTAATGAAATCTCACACTGTCCAGCTTTGTCCTGCCTGGTACGTGAATTGTTCCTTTGTCCAGCATCTCCATGTTGTTAATACCACCCTCCTGGTAGTCACTTAGTAGTTGTCTCATTATCAGAACGACTGCCACAGTATCCCAGTGCTTATATTCAAGTCACCCTTATTTTACTTAATTATGGCCCAAAGTACAAGAATAGTGATACTGGCAATTCATATATACCTAAAAAGTAAAACACTTCTGCTATGAGAAAAAAAAAAAAAGAAACCTGTTGACTTTATAAGAAAATAAAAACCTCATATGCTGAGGTTGCTAAGATCTATAGTAGGAACAAAACTTTCTGTGAAATTGTGAAGAAAGAAAAATAAATTTGTGTTAGTTTTGTTGTTGTGCTTCAACTTGCAAAAGTTATGGATATAGTGTTTGCGATTAATATTTAATTAAGATGGAAAAGGCATTACATTTGTGGGTAGAAAGCATGAACCGAAACGTGTTCCAACTGATGGCAATGTGTTGTGCCAAAAGCATTGAGCCTATATGAAGATTCACCAAGGGATCCCTTGACACAAGAGCCACAAGTCATTTACTCTAAGTAAGAAATGGGTACACAGATTCAGGAAAAAGTCTGGCCTGAAAATATGATAATTATAGGAAATGCTGTGTCTGCTGATGAAGAAGCTGCTGTCACATTTTCAGTAGAGTTAAAGAAGTTGATTAAGAAGAAAAGATACTATCCAAAGCAATTTTTTTTTTTTTTTTGAGTTGGAGTCTCACTCTGTCACCCAGACTGGAGTGCAGTGGCTGCTCCCGGTCACCGCAGCCTCGACCTGCTGGGCTCCAGCGATCCTTCCGCCTCAGCCTTCCAAGTGGCTGGAACTACAGGTGCACGCTACCACACCCGGCTAATTTGTTTGGTTTATTGTAGAGATGAGGTCTTATCAAGTTGCCCAGGCGGGTCGCGAACCCGTGGGCTCAGGCAATCCACTCACCTTGGCCTCCCAAAGTGCTGGGATTACAGGCTGAGCCACTAAGCCCAGCCGAAAGCAAATTTTTAATTGAAATAAAATTGGACTCTTCTGATAGAAAATGCCCAATGTAATCTACATGAATGAAAGTGAAAAGGAGACACCAAAGCATAAAACATGAAAGGACAGATTATCTCTAGTATGTGACAGCTCTGCAGAGTATAAGGTAAAGCCAGGCATAGTGTACAGAGTGAAGAATCATGTGCTCTCAAAATCAAAGAAAAAATTATTTACCCATGTTCTGGCAACATAATCAGAAAGCTTAAGTGACAGCCATCTTGTTAGTGGAATGGTTTTGCCAATGCTTCATCCCAGAAGTGAAAAAATACTTGGAAGAGGAAGGGTTGAAAATGTAAAGTTCTATTAATAATAAACAATGTAGCTGGGCTCGGTGGCTCAACCTGTAATCCCATGCCTTGGGAGGCTGAGGTGAGTGGATTGCCTGAGCCCATGGGTTCGAGATCCACCTGGGCAACTTGGTGAGACCTCATCTCTACAATAAATCAAAAAATTAGCCGGGTGTGGTAGCGCGCGCCTGTAGTTCCAGCCACTTGGAAGTCTGAGGCGGAAGGATTGCCGGAGCCCAGCAGGTCAAGGCTGCGGTGGCCGGGAGCGGCCACTGCACTCCAGTCTGGGCGAGAGAGTGAGACTCCAACTCAAATAATAATAAAATACTACTACTACTACTAATAATAATAATAGACAATGTATGTGGCCATCCTGAATCTGTTTGCTATGAAAATGAAAAAGCTGAGGTTGTATTTTTACTTCCAAACATAGCCTCATTGTTTTGACCTCTTGACCAGGGAGGGCATCATCCGGTTTGTTAAGGCCACATATACCCACCTGGTATTTGATCCCATTTGATCAACAAGTGATGCAGATCTTAATCTGGACACAGTGCAATGCTGGAAATCATTCACTTTGGCTGATACAATAATATTTATTAAAGCTACAGTGAATGAATTAAAACCAGAAACTGTAAATGCCTGCTGGAAGAACTTACAGAGTTTGGAAGCACTTATAGAGTGAAGTCATGAATGATTTTATAGGCTTCTGGGGATAGATGGAGAACTTAGGAAAACCATTCATGCAACAAGAAAAGTTGATGGAGAAGGTTTTGCTGCCATGCTTGAAGAAGAAGTGGAAGAGCATTTTGAAGGACATCAAGAAATGTTAACAAATGAGGAATTGGAAGAACTTGTTGTCATCTATAGAGGAAGAGAAGGATGAGGAAGAAATTGAAGCAGAATCAGCAATGGGAACATTACTAAAATATGCTGAAATGTTTTGAATTGCACAGATGTTTAAGGAAAAAATTATGGAATATGATTCTTGAAGGAATGCAGCATTAAAGTCATATGTAGATCACCAAAGGATGACAACCTCTGCAGCAGCAACTTGATGAGTTAAAAAAAAGAGACAACTTTTGATAACAGCATTTTCCCAAAACCTTTTACAGGAAAATGCTTTAATTACTGGGGATCTCCAGCTATTGATATAATCTATTCTTGACGTCCAACCATTGACATCATCACGGTCCAGTGATTAAGGATTGCTGAAAGTAGATGATCTCTTTCTGACATATAGTAAGAAGGCATATAGTCGCCTAACACTATTTCATGATGCTTATGTCTTTCACCTCACTTTGTGTCATCATGTAGGCATTGCATCATTTCACAATGTCACAAGAGGAAGGGTAAGTAGGTACAGTAAGATATTTTGAGAAAGATAGAGTGAAAGAGACTACATTCACATATATTTATAGATATAATATATATAAGCATTATATTTTTATAATTGGTCTATTTTGTTATTAGTTATTATTGTTAATCTCCTACTGTGTCTTTTTTTTTTTTTTTGAGTTGGAGTCTCACTCAGTCACCCAGACTGGAGTGCAGTGGCCGCTCCCGGCCACCGCAGCCTC
Source organism: Carlito syrichta (assembly GCF_000164805.1). NCBI lineage: Eukaryota > Metazoa > Chordata > Mammalia > Primates > Tarsiidae > Carlito > Carlito syrichta. Next base: position 393,714 of record NW_007247249.1, on the reverse strand, counting down.
GACCTGCTGGGCTCTGGTGATCCTTCCACCTCAGCCTTCCAAGTAGCCACACTACAGGCGTGTGCTACCACACCAGGCTAATTTTTTTGATTTATTGTAGAGATGAGTTCTCGCCAAGTTGCCCAGGTGGGTCTCGAACTCACGGGCTCAGGTAATTCACTCACCTCGGCCTCCCAAAGTGCGGGGTTACAGGCTGAGCCACTGAGCCTGGCCTACTAATGTCTTTTTATAAATCAAACTTTATTATAGGCATGTATAAGGAAAAACATAGTATATATAGGGTTTGGTACTATCTGAGGTTTTAGGCTTCCTCTGGGGGGTCTTGGAACATATCCTGCTTGGATAGAGTGGAACTACTGTATGTCTGCTGAGCACTTACTGTGTTCCAGGTAATAAACTAAATAAGTATTAGGGATACAACAGGAAACAACACAGAAACATTTCTTTCTTTGTTACATAGAGCTTGCAACTCAATAGAGGAAATGGGCATTAAACTCATAATTACTAAAGGATTATTTATTGCATCATGACATCTTAGTCTGAGAATCAGAAAAGGCTTCCTTAAGGAAGTAACATTGAAACTGAGACCAGGTGGTAGCCCATCAGGTGATAGAGGGCAGAGGAGTTGAGAGAAGGGGCGAGGGGCAGAGGAGAAGTTAAAAAGGAAGGCAGATTCTTGGGGTTTTATGAAAGGAAGGGAGCAGCTTCTTTTAAAAGTTTGACAGTAAAGTCAACACAGAGATGCAAGTGGCTTGAGGTAGTAAAGATTTAAGGGAATTTGTTGATATGATAAGGGAGGTTCAGTTTGGGAGGCAGATACCTAAGAGAGCTCCCAGATGTCCATATCCTTCTGTCACACCCTGTACACTCCCTTCCCTTTAGTGTGGGTGGAACTTGTTACTTGCTTCTAGCTGATAGTCAATGACAAAGGTGATAAAAAGTCATTCCCACGATGTTACTTTATATGAGACTTGTCTTAGCAGACTAGGGTGAGACTTTGCTGCTGATCTTGAAGAAGCAAACAGCCATAGACTGCTTATGGAGCAGGGTACATGGCAGGGTCCTAAAGATGGCCTCTGGCTGGCAGCCAGGAAGAAGTGAAGACCATGGAGACTCTTATCATGCAGCAACCTGAATGAGTTTGGACGAGGATTCTTCCTCAGTTAAGTCACCAGATGAGAATGCAGCCCAGCTGACAACTTTATTGCAACCTGTGAAACCCAAGTGGAGGGCCTGGTTAAGCCTTGCCCAGACCTCTAACACATTGAAATGGCCAGATAATAAAAGTGTGTCATTTTACATTGGTAAGATTATGATAATTTGTTACACAGTAAGAGAAAACGAATACGCTCAGTATGTTTCTTGGGCTAATGTATTGGAGGTTGCGGGAACAAATTTTTGGGAAGTAGCATCAGCTACGTGGTATGGGTGATTGATGGAACAAGGACATGGAGAAGGCAGAAGAGAAGAAAATGGAGGGAAGAAAATTAGGCCCTTCCCTCTTGCTTAGTGACTCAATAAGGAATGCTAAGCCAGCTCAGGGTTGTTTGGGGCAACATTAATAATCATTTAAAAATATTTTTCAATATTTTCATTTCATTAAGAGAAATTAAATACCTCAAGTCTAGTTTTTAAAATTTTATTTTATTTTTTATATATTTTTTGAGTTAGAGTCTCACTCAGTCACCCCGACGGAAGTGCAGTGGCCGTTCTCGGCCACTGCAGCTGCAACCTGCTGGGCTCCGGTGACCCTTCTGCCTCAACCTTCCAAGTAGCTGGAACTACAGGCACGCGCTACCACACCCAGCTAATTTTTTGATTTACTGTAGAGATGAGGGCTCACCAAGTTGCCCAGGCAGGTCTCGAACTCGCGGGCTCAGGCAATTCACTCACCTCGGCCTCCCAAAGTGTGGGATTACAGGCTGAGCCACCGAGCCTGGCCCCTCAAGTCTATTTTAAAAATAATTTTATAAACTAAGAAATTCTTCAGAATTCTACCACGTTAACATCTTTCCAGGCTCGTATTATGTAAACCTACTGCATAGTTGTAATTGCAGTTGCACAAAGAACTGTAATTACTATTTTCTTTTTGTGATTTCAGAATTTACACATGGTCCTTGTAGATAAAATGTACATACAATGTCAGATTTTTCCTTACCATAAACATTCTTCCATGTTGTTTCATAATTTCTGTTATTTTATGGCTGCCTAATAGTCATCAAATTGAAATAATTTACTTTAATATTTGTAGGTTGCAATAATTGTTACATTTTATATCATGCTTTAGAACCATCTTTATGCAAATAACTTCTTTATTCTTATGATAAAAAGATTTTGGGATAGATCCTTACTGGGGCAAAGGAAGGAACTATATATATATTTTTTGAGTTGCAGTTTTACTCTGTTGCCCAGGCTGGAGTGCAGTGGCACCCTCACAGGTACCACAGCCTTGACTTGCTAGGCTCAGGTGATCCTTCCACCTCAACCTTCCAAGTAGTTGGAACTACAGGCATGTGCCACCATGCCTAGCTAATTTTTTGATTTAGTGAAGAGATGAAGTCTTGTCAAGTTGCCCGGGCTGATTTCAAACCTGCAGGCTCAGGTAATCCTCTCATCTTGGTCTCCCAAATTGCTGGGATTATAGGCATGAGCCACTGCGCCTGGTCTGAAGGAAATTTTTTTTTTGAACTTGATATATATCCCATTAAAAAAACCCAAGTAAACATGGTTGAAGTGCTTATCTTCCCTGTATTCCAGAGTAAGCAGTTATTTGAAATTATTTCTTTAGGATTTATTCCTATGAACAGTTAGTTGGACAGTGATTTAAGAAAGTTATCCCCTTAGGGTTAAAGATATTATTTCCACAGATCATCCATCCACCAACTTATCCATTCCTCCATATCCATCCATCCAACAGATATATAATAAGCATCAACTATTGGTCAAACACAAGGTTTCTACCATTATTGAGGCAAAGAGTTTCTCATTTCCTTCTTCCATACGTAACTCTGATGTTTTTCTGACTTCCTTTACCTTCTCAAGTTTGCCTTTGATATTCACTTTAATCAATTTTCCTGGAATTAAAAGTTTTGGCAGAAAGAAAACCTTGACCCTTCTCATTTACCTCTCTCCTCATCCATGTAAGGACACCTCTGCTCATGTCCCAGACAAGCTGTGAAGATAGAACAGTATTGTTTTTCATCTAAAGAAAAACAGCTCATGCATTTCACAGGAAGGGAGGATTAATCTATGCTGGCGATATGGCACCTTCACTAATTCCAGGCCTGTCAAGAAATATGACAACGTAATCACATTAAAATGAGGCATATTGTTTTCCAGAGTGTGAAGAAAATGAAAGGCCATTAACTCAATAGTTCTTCAGATTTTAAGATTCTTCCTTTAGGCTTTGCTCTTCACATAATTCTGATTCTCATAGATTTCAATGCAGTAGATTGATAACATCTTTGATGGGTTTGAAGAGCAGAACTTTGTGAAGGAAGTTAAAGAAAACTGATGATATGACCATTGGTTTTTCTTCCCTGGTGTGAAGAGCAGAACTTTGTGAAGGAAGTTGAAGAAAACTGAGGATAGACCTTCCCTTGCTCCTCCTTTCTCTTTTCCTCTCTCTTTGCTTCCTTCTCTCCTTATCACATTTCTAGATTAGGCAATAGGAACGAAATTACTTATTTCAGCTAGTCTCAATTTCATTCTCAATCACCTCTGGGTATAGATCTGTATCTAGTTGATATCTATAATATCAACTATATATATCTATCTAGATATCTATTAATATTAGCTTTTATGTCATTAAAAGAAGAAAATGGTATGGTTAGCTCCCTCTGAAGACTTCTCCCTAGTCTAATGACCAAATGAATATTTTCTGACAAAACTTGCTTTGGTTCCTGTTACAGTCTTCCACACGTAGAAAAACGACTGTCTGAAACCACATGCATTATGTGTCTAGCACTATGTGACCTGACACCCTCCACACTAATTGTTTCCATCCTTAACTAGACTCCGGCATTTATTTGAAACTATTATTCCTCCTCCCCCAACTTCCGTCTTTGGAGCCATGTTCTTTTATTTGCCTCCTTCCTCAGTTTCTTTCTTCTTCTTCTTTTTTTTTTTGTGTGCAGTCTAGTAATTTTAGTCTTAAGTAAGTTCTCAAATTGCCTTAGTTCAGGTGAAGTCTCTTCTAGGACACGTTTTTCTCCATTCACTTTTTCTGTAGTTTTTCTCTTTTAAGTAATCCCGACTTTATTCTGAAAAACAACAGATGTGCACTTCATATTGATGTGTGAGGCACTGTGGTGAGTGTCTTGGAAGAAAGAAGAACACTTGGTTTCTGCCCATAAGGAGCTTGCAGGGTGTTCAGGGAGAGGGCATAGGAATACAGGAAAGTTCCCCCTGCCCTCCCTGCCCCCCCCACCAATCCCCAACCCAACCCAACCAAACCAAATAAAAAATCTCCAACAACCATACAGTTTGGCCTATTCTTGTGCATATTTCTCTTACAGCTGATCCCTCATTCATCTGATGCCTTCACTATAATTTGGGTTTTAAGGACTGGAAATTTCATCCTATAGGTTTCACTTAGCTTTTAACATAGTCATTAATCCAGAGGAAACTTTATTGAAGTGTCTTCTATGTGTCAGACACTATGCCAAGCAGTAACTAGGATAGCCAAGTCAGACGGTCAAACTGTTAAAGGATGCCAGAAAAGGAGGAAGAGATTTTTGAGTGGAAATAGGCAAGGAGATGGGCTTTCAGGTGGACATTAAGAATGTGTAGCATTTAATACAGGTTGGTTATATGGGTGGAGGAGGACCACAGGGACTTTCCAGGCAAGTGAAATCGAATGAGTGTAACACACATCCTGGGGGAGTGAGTAAAATAGTCTGGTTAAGGTGGAAGGTTTATGTTTGCACTGGGATGTTCTGGAAGATAAGGTTGGGAAAGCAGGCTTTTGTGCTGGAGAAAATCTATGTCTGCTCACCCACACGTGTTCCTATTGCCCACTTTCCCACCTGCTTTAGAGCAGTTTCTATTTCTTCCTGGCCCCTTTCATCAATTTTACTCTCCTTAAGGATTGGGGCTGAATTTCTGCAGGCATATCAGATTGCGAGTTATAACATAATGTTTGGATACTGTACATTGCTGTGTTCTTAATGAAAACATCTGGCTTACCTCTGCATAAACCTGTCTGCTCTTGAGTGCCCTGAACCTCTGTGTTTGCAGAAGGCTCTTGACTGTTTTACATATTTACAGCTCTCTGCTTCAGTTCTCACACAGAAAATTCCAGTCAGCCAGCATCTCTCAGCTAAAACTCATAAAATCATATAATGTCAGGTTGGAAGGAATTTTGAAAGTTCATTCACCCAACCCCTTCATTGTATGGACAGTGAAATTGAGACCCACAGAAGTTCACAGTGAAACTGAGACCCACAGAAGTCCGTCATTTGTCCAAGTCCACTTCACTGACTTGCTTATTCATCATTAATTTGCCCCTTTGTTCATTCATTTAGAAAAACATGTAGGAAGTGTATATAAAGGCCACATGCCGAAGCAAATATGAATAAAGCATGAGGAATAGACTCGAGGAACTCACATGCTAGTGGTGCAGACTGAGAAAGAGATATTAGAACTCATGATCAGTGCTGTCATGATACTTGCAAAGTGGGGAGGAAGGAGTTAACTTTTGGAGCTTCAGGGTGAAAGTTTACAGAGGAGATGTTTTTAGAAGTGGGTCTTAAATGATGAGTTAGGAGTCAGCCTGGCCCAGATGAGGCAAGGACATTCCAGGCAGGGAGAAGAGCAAAACAAACCAAGAATCACGGAGTGGGTGGGTGAAGCTAGTAACTTGGAAGCACATTGTGGCCTGAGGGCGATAAGTCCACAGTTGAAGGTAGAGATCAGATTGTGAAGGGTCAAGTGTGCCCGGCTGAGGCAACAATGAGTTGGTAGAGGTCTTTAGTTGGAAAGTGACCTGATTTGATTTTTTTTCTTGGTGCAAGCACATCTATGGTATTGTAGCAGATGAATGGAGTATATAAAAGGTAGATAACATGAAGAACTAATGAGCAGATTGACACTTAAATCCTGATGAGGTCCTGATTATCTGGTGGTAACAAATTTGTAGAAGAAGGAGCTGATTAGGAAGGTACATCTGAGTAGAATGAATAGGAGGTAGTAACCAGTTGGCTCTAGGACATAGAGAAGGAAGAGGGGAGAACAGACTATAGTGTTTAGCTTGATGGGCTGGTTGGAAGATGTTATAAGGGTGATGACTGCAGGAGGAGGAGCGAGTATGAGTGGAGTGTGAAGTAAAAGATTCCTCATCTGAGTTGGTCATGTTCTTTTTTTTTTTTTGAGTTGGAATCTCACTCTGTCGCCCAGACTGGAGTGCAGTGGCCGCTCCCGGCCACCGCAGCCTCAACCGGCTGGGCTCCAGCAATCCTTCTGCCTCAGCCTTCCGAGTAGCCGGAATTACAGGCCCGCGCTACCACCATCCGGCTAATTTTTTATTTATTGTAGAGATGAGGTCTTGCCAAGTTGCCCAGGCGGGTCTCAAACCCGCGGGCTCAGGCAATCCACTCACCTCAGCTTCCCAAGGCGTGGGATTACAGGCTGAGCCACCAAGCCCGGCTTGGTCATGTTCTTTTAGGAGAGAGGCAGAAGGCGCTGGAGACTGGGGTCTGGATATATAGATGTGTTTTATCACATCAGAAGTAGACGAGTCAGGGCTGAAGCTCCAGATGAGATGCACTCATTCCTAGTTCCATGCTTGTCAATGGGCTGTTCATCGCCCTTTGTCTAACTACATTCAGCTCTCACTGAATTCTGATTGGAGTGAAGGGAGTGGACTAAACACTTTCTCTCATTCCAGTCAAGATCAAGGAGTCTTTGTTGGCTTTTTTTCCCCCCTCAAGTTATTTCCCAGGACTGATGTTACCCCTGGACTCCAGGAGAGGGCCTGTCAGATGGAGTTTATTTATCTAATGAAAATAACTTAATAATTTGGTTTTGGTTTCTCCCTGGTTCTTTATTTTTCTTTCTATCCCTTTCTCCTTTCCTGGGTTTTACAGGGCGGGAAATGGGTCAGCAGCTTGGCCAAAACATTCTTGAGTATTTAATTCTTCAGCTGTTTTACAAGCCTGCCTGGTTTATGCAGTTAATCTCTTCTGCTTGTCCTAGAGGAGTGTGTGTGTGTGTGTGTGTGTGTGTGTGTGTGTGTTGGGGTTGGGGGTGATTGTGGGGTGGGATGGCCATGGGCAGGGGCCCAGTTCAGTCAAGAGAACTAAAAATGCAGTACAGCCTGGAGTGCCTGCCTGTGTTCTGTTTATTCCTTCTCATGCCAGTCTTTGTGCAGAATCTGTTTCTGTGTTCACGCTTTTTGTGCTTTCTTGTTCAGTTCGAGGAGCTGGGTGAGGGATTTGTCTCCATTTGCCATGAAAGTTGAAGACTCTTTGAAAAGTGTAGAAAGATGTGATTCCAGGGTTTGGTCATCCGTGGGCATCCTTGTGTTCAGAGGGATCACATTTTATCCAGAGCAGACAGTGAATAGCTACGTTACGTGCTTAGGAATGAAAGTCATTCCCAGGCTGCTTATTTCTTCCTCAGAAAGACACTGATGACTAAGAAATTTTCTGCCGATCTGAATCTCCAATTCCCTACCACCCTTCTCTAGGAAGAACAGTAACCAATCCAAACATAGCATCTTCTTGTATTCCTCAGTCTAATGACATCCCTGCTGACCAACCTGTCAAGCTAAATATTTCAGTTGAAACTTTTAAAAGAGATTTTCGATCAAGAGGCAATGGGAAGAGTACAAAAGTAAGGACTGGGCCATGGAATTCAGTAAAATGTGAGTGATGCAGGCCTGTTTCTGCACGAAATGGGATGACTTTGTGAGTCTGAAGGTTCCCAAATGTCTTGGACTCCATCTTAGGAAAGTTTGTATATTCCCAGTGGATTGAAAGTAGTAACAGAATAGTTTTTATGCTTATTAGGTGCCAGATACTGTGTGAAGGTTCATAGACATCATTAATTAAATTTAACAAATCCTGAAAATTTAAGCATTATTTTCATCATTATTATTTACATTCTACAAATGAGGAAACAGAGAGTCAGAGGGCTAAATAATGTGTCCAAGGTGCAGAGCTGAGAGTGGATTCCCTTGACCTCACACTGCCACATGGTGTGGTTTTCCCAGCATTTTCTCATACACTAACATATCAGATTCCCCACCACAAAAATGCTAGGTCAGGCTAGTGATGCTTATCCCCATTTGACAAATGAGGAAACTGTGGCTAAGAGGGTTAAGTGACTTGGCCTGAGCCACAGAGCTAATTAGTAGAAGCTGACTTAGATCTTGATCTCCTGATTTTTAGCCCAGACTTTCCCCTACGACTCAAGGCTGCCTGCCCTTTCTTGTCACTGCTGTACTCAATCTTATTCCTGGGTCTTGTTTTCTGAAGGGTGGAAAATTCCCTTGTTTTAATCTCCAATCTTAAAGTGTAACTTAAAGAGCCCCAGGGAAAACAAATCAACTGCAGCGCTTTCTGTCAAGGCTACAAAATCCACCCCAGAGTTAATAGGACAGTTATTGTATATAAAATGCTAACCTGATTAAAAACATATTTATTGAGGATTAGCAAGTCTGTAATAGCTATAAATCTCCTTCATGGTCATTAAAATTTTAAAATATGTTTCCAATAACAATGCAATTATGTATATAATAATTGCCTGAGTAAAATAGAATTAAATGCATGTTTGAAGAGTATGGATTTCAATCTGTAGCCCTCACGTAGAAAGCCTAGGATTATGGGGTGGGACAATGGGAACAATGAAGAGTTTTAAAAAAGGGAGAGTAAGCAGGAGCAGGAGGAAAGTCACAAGACCCCCAACATCCCACTCCTGTGCCCCAGACCCACCTGGGCCTCAGGTGTTTCAACTGATTTTTCACATGGTGTTCATGCCAAGTATTTTCACTGCCTTTCCAGATGTACCTAAAGTATTTCCTGGGTGAGAATCAAAGCAGAAGAAGCAAAGTAGTCAGTGCCAGCAGATCGGGCCATGGCAGGCCAGTCTAGGTGACTTGCCATCCCTGGCTGTGCCCTGGCCAGCTCATTGAATTGCTGTTGAAGAGATGTAAATAAGAGGAATTACATAATGGGTCATTTTTGCGGCAACAAGGTTTTACAACCCCTGTAGAATTGTTGGCATCTTAGTGACAGGTTTACTGTTGCTGTGATCTTAGGGGACATTATTTATCATACTCTGAGATGGAATTGATGGCAAAATGAGCTGTTCAACAGATGGTGTTTCCCACAGCAGATGTGACCACGTGGTCCTACTCACACACTCCCATATGTTGGACCTCACATTATTTAGTTGTTCATTTACCCATTAAGCAAATATTTATTGAGTGCCAATTAATTGTCAGGCATCAAGTAGGCATTATAAGCGGGTGGAATAAACCACACCCTGCTGGTATGATTCTAAGGTGTAGGGAAAAATCCTGAACTGTTCCCATCTATTTCTTGTTTCATTTATTCATTTACTCAACAAATGCATATTGAATACTTATGATGAGCCAGGACTAATCTAGACGCTAGGCCTAGAGCAGGAAGCAAGACTAAGTTCCTGCTGTCATAGAGTTTACATTCTTGATGCCTGAAATTAGTTCACAGAGGGATGAAATGTACAATGAGAAATAAGACTTTGTCTTTTTTTTAATTTTTAATTTTAGATTTAGGGGCATGCGTGTGTATTTGTTACATGAACATATTGTGTAGTGGTGGGAATTGGGTCTCAGGTGGTCCATTCCCCAGATAATGAACATGGGCTCCCATAGGTAGTAAGAAATAAGGCATTAAAAGGTATCCATTTGGAAAGAAAAAGTAAAACTGTCTCTATTTGCAAATGAGATGACTCTGTATATAGATAATTGTAAGGTACGCACAAAAACTATGGGAACTCACAAATGAATAAAGCAAGGTTGTAGGACACAAGGTCAAAATATAAGAATTCATTATATTTTTATACACTAGCAATGAGTGATCCAAAAGTGAAATTAAGAAAATAATTATATTTATAATAGCATCAAAAAGAATAAAATACATAGGAATAAATGTAACAGAAGAAGTGTAAGATGTGCACATTGAAAACTAAAAAACATTGTTGAAATTAAGCATTACACAAATAAGTGGAAAGACATCTTATGTTTCTGAATTGGAAGACTTAATATTTCTAAGTGGGCAGTACTCCCTAAATTGGTCTACAGACTCAATACAGTCCCTGTCAAAATCTTAGCTACCCCCCGCCGCCCACTGAAGAAATTGATAAGCTACTTCTAAGACTTATACAAAAAGGCAAAAGGAAAAGAATATAGTTATTGTATTGGCACTTCTAAATTTCAGAAGTTACTACAAGTTTACAATGATCAAGACTGTTTGGCACTGACATAAAGATAGATACATAGATAAAAGAGGTAGAATTCAGAGTCCAGAAATAAGCCTTTACATTTACGGCTAATTGATTTTTAACAAGGAAGCCAAACAAGTAAAAAGGAAATTAATAGTCTTTTCAACAAACAATGCTGAGACAATCTGGTATCCACATGCAAATGAATGAATTTGGGCCCATACCTTAAACTATACATGGTCTGACTATTAAGTTTGCTAACTTGCCACTGTGAACTTATGTTGGCAGCATTATACAAATAACTCGATTAGGTTTCATAACCTTGGTATATCAGTGTCTCACAGCTATGTTTGTGTGAACATGTGGTGGTTCTTGCTGAGTGGCATTCATTATTGTTGTTGCATGTTTTTGTGTGCCATTGTGTGAATGAAAGAGTTTGAATTAGAACAACACACAAACATTAAATTTCTTGTTAAACTTGGCAAGAATGGAAGTGAAATCAGGGACATGTTAGTCTAAGTATATGAGGATAATGCCATGAAGAAAACATTAGTGTACAAATGGGTAAAACATTTTTCTGAGGGGAGAGAAAGTATCACTGATAAAGAGAGGTCAGGACTGCCAGTAACAAGCAGAATTGATAAAAACATTGCAAGCTGGGCTCGGTGGCTCAGCCTGTAATCCCGCGCCCTTTGGGAGGCTGAGGTGAGTGGATTGCCTGAGCCCGCGGGTTCGAGATCTGCCTGGGCAGTGAGAGCTCATCTCTACAATACATAAAAAAAAAAAAAAATCAGCTGGGCATGGTAGCGCGCCTGTAGTTCCAGCTACTTGGAAGGCTGAGGCGGAAGGATAGCCGGAGCCCAGCAGGTCAAGGCTGCAGTGGCCCGGAGTGGCCACTGCACTCCAGTCTGGGCGACAGAGTGAGACTCCAACTCAAAAACAAAACAAAAACAAAAAACATTGCAAAAATTCATCGAATTGTGTGTCAAAATCATCGGTGAACTGTGAGAAGTATAGTAGACCAAATAAACATAGAGAACCAGATAGGAAAATCTTAACTGCAAATCTTGGCATGAGAAAGGTCTGTGCAAAAATGGTCCCAAAGGAGCTCTTGCATCGCAATAGTGCACCTTCCCACACAGCACTGCCTGTGAGGGAGTTTTTAGCCAGTAAACAAATAACTGTATTAGAGTACCCTCCCTACTCATCTGATCTCGCCCTCAATGACTTCTTTCTTTATCTGAAGATAAGGAAATATTGAAAGGAAGACATTTTAATGACATTCAGGACATCAAGGGTAATATGATGACAGTCTGATGGCCATTTCAGAAAAAAGAGTTCCAAAATTGCTTTGACGGGTGGACTAGGTGCTAGCATTGGTGCACAGTTTCCCAAGGGGAGTACTTTGAAGGTGACCACAGTGATATTCAGCAATGGGTATGTAGCACTTTTTCTAGGATGAGTTTGCAAACTTGTCAGACCCCGTATACAAAAATTAACTCAAATTCGATCATAGACCTAAACATAAGAGCTAAAACTATAAAACATATATATTTTTGTGACATTGGATTGGACAATGATTTTTTTAGATATGACACCAAAAACATAAGCAAAATGGAAACAACTGAACTTCATCAAAATTACAAACTTTTGTGCTTCAAAGACACTATCAAAAATGAGAAGGCAACCCACATAGTGGGAGAATATGCTTGAAATCATATGGTTGATAAGTGTCCTGTATCTAAAATGTATTTTTAAAATATATTTTTAAAAACTCTTAAAACTTAACAACAAGAAGATATGTAGACCAATTTAAAAATGGGCAAAGGATTTGGATAGACATTTCTCAGATGGCCCAGTGGCTCATGCCTATAATCCCAGCACTTTGGGAGGCTGGGAAGGAGGACTGCTTGATTTTGATTTCAAGACCAGCCTGGGTAACATAGCAAGACCTTGTCTCTACAAAAAACAAAACAAAACAAAACAAAAAACACAAAAAAATTAGCCAGTTGTGTGACGTGCACCTGTATTCTTTGCTACTCAGGAGGCTGAGGCAGGAGGAACACATGAGCCCAAAAGTTCAAAGTCAGAGTGAACTGATTGTGTCACTGCCTGGGTGATAGAGTGAGACTCTGTCCCTTGAAGAAAAATGCAAAAAGAATAGACATTTTTTTCCAAAGAAGATACACAAATGGCCAATAAGCACAGAGGAAGATGCTCAACATTATTAGTTATAGGGAAATGCAAACCAAAATCACAATGAAATATTTCCTTATTCTCACTTGGAAAGCTATAATAAAAAAGTCAGACAATCATAAGTGTTAGTGAAGATGCAGAGAAATTGGAACCCTCATGTTTTGCTGGTGCGAATGCAAACTGGTACATCCACTTTGGAAAATAACTTGGCAGTTCTTCAAAAAGTGAAACATATAGTTACCATATGAACCAGCAATTCCACTTCTAGGTATATACCCAAGAGATCTGAAAGCACGTATTCACACAAAAATGTGTACCTATATACCCAAGAGAACCAAAAATGTGTGTCTACACAAAAATGTGTACATGCATGTTTATAGCAGTATTATTCATAATAGCCCCAAAGTAGAACAAGGCCAAATGTTAATAAGTTGATGAATGGATAACAAAGTGTAGTGCATCCATAGAATGATGCATTATTCTGCCATGATGTAAGATGAAGTATGAAATATTGACAGATGCTACAACACGGATAACCTTGAAGACTTTATGCTAATGAGGGAAGCCATACTCTAAAGATCATTTGTGATATAATTCCATTTATATGAAATAAGCAAATCTATTGAGACAGAGAGTTAATTGGTGGTTTTCAGGAGTTGGGGGAAGGAGGAATTGGGCAATGAATGCTAATGGGTATCGGGTTTGTTTTGGGCATGATGAAAATATCCTGGCATTAGTGGTGATGGTTGTACAACTTTGTGAATATAGTAAAAAAATCATTAAATTGCCCACTTCAACAGGGTAAATTTTGTAGTATGTGAATTATATCTTAGTAAAAAAGTAATAGAAAAAAATAGACTTGAAATGCAAATATCCTTCAGAAAAGTTATAAATGACTGATATTTTACCTGCTGTACTATGTGGTGTATAGTAGGTGCTGTCTAATAGGTGCTCAACATATATTTGTTGAATAAATGAATGAGTGATCAAGTTATTTTTTTCAGGAATCAGATTCTTAGGAGAAAAGAAGCAAAAGGCAAAGATAAGTTTCAGGCAGTCCTCTACAATCCACAGGTGAAAAGGCAAGGGCAGGGTTGGAGAGCAGTAACTACGATATTTCTGCTTTTTTTTTTGAGTTGGAGTCTCACTCTGTCACCCAGGCTGGAGGGCAGTGTCCGCTCCCAGCCACCGCAGCCTCGACCTGCTGGGCTCCGGCGATCCTTCTGCCTCAGCCTTCCAAGTAGCTGGAACTACAGGTGCGTGCTACCATGCCGGCTAATTTTTTGATTTATTGTAGAGTTGAGGTCTCGCCAAGTTGCCCAGGCGGGTCTCCAACCCGCGGGCTCAGGCAATCCACTCACCTCAGCCTCCCAAAGGTGCGGGATTACAGGCTGAGCCACCGAGCCCAGCTATTTCTGCTTTTTCTGATTTTATCCAAGGCTGCCTCTGTATCTTCCTAGTGTCCCCCTTCTCTGACCCAGCCTGGTTTTGCTTCCCCATGTATCTTCTAGTTTCTGAAACCTAGTAGGCTCTTTGTGAGCCTACTAGGCTTACTTAGTGAGTGAATTAAATAAATAAAACTGCAATAATTTGTCTGACACGCCTTGGTAATTTTGGAGGAGATGAGGCTTGAGAAAAGGTGCAGATCCTAGGTGGGACAGCCAGATTTACCTTTTGAAACAGGATCCTTTTATTGGACAGAAATGTTAAGCCTTGACCCCTCAGTCCTCTGTACAGCTGTGCACAGGGTTAGACCATATCCTCTGCCTTGTCTCCTATGGCGTGGTCTGGAGCTCAGCCAGGTCATGGGCGGCAAAGGATGTTTCTGGAACAGCATATCCTGTAGTTATTGGGAAACTTGTTCTGACTTACTGCTGGGAAGGCCTACGGGTTCAGCACTATCTCTAAGCTGTGTAGTGGATAGAGTCCGATAGGTGCTTATGGGAATGTCCAGAGTTATTTAAGGATATACTCAGTCAACAGTACACACATATTTATGTATGGCTTCATTTATTTGTGCTATTAAAGAAAGTATAAAATGTACAAAACAGACACACATTTATGTGTGTGGGAGAGGTATGTTTTTATTTGTAACTTCTTACATACCTTTAATAAATTTATAGGAATAATGTAAGAAGGACTGGCCTATTTTTCATCCTGCTCTATCACTAAGTGAGGGTCTTTGGCTATGTGACCTGACCTCTCTCATCTGTAGAAGTTCAAAGTTTCATTTCTAGTTCTTGAGTTTGTCTTTTTCCACTTACATGATGGAGGGGATAAAAGGCAAAGAATATTAATGCTAAAATCTTTCTTATCATTATTATACCCCCCCAAAAAAGATGTGAAATTAAGATGAAGTTATCTTACAAAATCAGGATGGTAATAATAAGTATAATATTAGCTTTTACTCTGCTGTAAACTAAGACTTGCCCGAAGTTAAAAAAAAAATAATAACACCAAGAAAAAAAAAAGCCTTACATTTAACTGGGGACCAGATGAGCCACCTCCCTTGCAATTATACATCATACATAGTTTTGGGTTTGTATACCTTGTCTCTCAAATTCTAAAATAATGTGATAGTAGCTAACATATTCTTAGTGCCTCCCCTTTCTCAGGCATTGTGCTGGTATTACATAATTTAATTTTTATAACAGTCTTATGAGGTAGATAGTACTAGTGTTATTTTTCCTTTAAGTAGATGAGAAAACTGGGGCACAAAAAAGTTAAGTAGATTGCACCAGGCCAACAGTTAGCAAATGACATAAATGGATTTTGAGCCCAGGCAGTTTTCCCAGAACACCAATGCCTCTTGTTTTGTGATTCTAAGTCATGAATTCAAGAATTAAGCAAGTAGTTAGTGTATATCTCTCCCAAAACTACAGAGTAAAAAGTAGGGAGTGGATTATTGTCAGTGGAGGAAGGACCAATTCTTAAACCACATCATGGTTTTGTGAGAGGATTCTTTTTTGGTGGGCTGGTTGGCTTAGAGTTGACCCAGCCAATGGGATGGGTTGTGCAAAACCCAGGCACAGGACTCAGATTCCATTCTCTGCCTCCTTTTTAGTTGATGACAAGCTGCAATGGCCAACTTCAGACTCTTGGTTTTCTATTCTTATTTAGTTGCTGGGTATAGTGAAAATAAACAGAGAAGATAGGTTAAGAAGGGAATCCTTTGAGAGGTGGAGCTGGAGGGTACCTTAGGAAGCTACTCCACCTCTCTGTTATTTGTGCCCAATGACTTGGGATAGAAGGTCTGAGGAAATTCAGGTTGATTCCTGTTCTTCATGGTTGGCATCTCAGTCTTTGGTTTATGAGCAATACATTCTTCCATGAGGTTTGTCTTTTCATTTTGTTGAAGTTTCCTCATAAAGTCCCTTTACGAGCCGTCAAAAGTCCCCCAAGATCTTGAGAACTGCATTCCATCTACAATCTACATGCTTTGTGATCTCCCGACCCTGACCCCTGCAATGTAGCCTCATCTTTCTCCTGTTAATAGCTCCATTTCAGTCTCTCTCTCTCTCTCTGTCCACCCTACCCAGCTTATGATCCCAAGAAGGTTAGTGGTTTGTTTTCTTAGGGCTGCCCTTTTGAAATTCTTGCTTCCTACTATAGGAACTGCTTTATGGTAAGACAGGACACCTCTCTATTTGTCCATAAGGTGAAGAATAGAAACCTATATGTTGGTATAGAATTTAGATATAATCTAGTTAAATATACCTCTTAATATAAGGATTGTATTCATAGTGTTTATGCCAAGGAGCCAACTAGTGGTAGTTTAAACATCCCCAGTGACATGGAAAAGCCCGTTCAATTTTCAGACAAATCTGTTAGAAACTATTTTATAACAAAAATGCAATATGCACCCATTAGTCCCATTTTTGCTCTTATTCATGTGACAAGTCTTTAAAAATTAGAAGGTCTTTTTCACAGCTTTTGTTCCATTATTTACCCCCCAAGACATTATCTACTTTCTTTATTGAGGATACATGTCTTGTTCTTTTGAAGGATGATGCCTGGAAGTAAAGCAAGGAGTATTCCAGGTATGATCTGTGTTTCACTAATACATCTTAAGAATATGTTAGCTTTTTGTTTGGTAGTTGCATCCCAATGTTAAACTTTTGAGAAATTAAATCTTCAAGTTTTTCTCACTAAAGCTGCTATTTAGACATACTTACTCTATGATCCAATAATAAAATAATGTGAAGAATGAAAACAGGGTCCTCTTTTTTAGTGAGAGTCATTCTCTGTCTGAGTCATGACTACAGTGCTGTTTGTGTAGACAATTGGCTGGATGTGTGAAAGCATGAAGCCATGTACAGTCATGTAGTTGACTGGACTACTTGGTGAAGGAACCTACATGGACACTTGGCCAAGGTCAAGGAACTCGGGTAACAGAAAAAAGGCTACTGTTTCATCATATATTGAGCAGGATAAACCTCAGGTATTTGAATTGGGCATAAAAGTTAGGGTAGAATTTGCCAGAGAAGCCAGAGAAAG
Source organism: Carlito syrichta (assembly GCF_000164805.1). Classification (NCBI taxonomy): domain Eukaryota; kingdom Metazoa; phylum Chordata; class Mammalia; order Primates; family Tarsiidae; genus Carlito; species Carlito syrichta. The sequence goes on along the minus strand of NW_007247249.1, from coordinate 376,596 downwards.
AATATCCACAGTCAGGAATGAGTGGAATCCAGTGGTTGCATTTCCACTTGTTGATATGAGGGAAAGAAAGTTAAACATAATGTCTCCTCTCTGAGCTGGTGTTGTTCAACCTGTGAGCATTTAGTATACAATTTGTAGACCTTGACAAATCTTCATCCATGAGCTGGAGGCATTTGCGTTGCAATCAGAAGAAATGTTTTAAGTATTCTTAGTTGATGTTATAGCACATCCCTGAGAAACTACAGGGAAAGAGAAACATGGCTGTGTTTTTGAGGCCTGCTTCTTGAGGTTCCCTCAAAGGTGGGAAGTGTTGACTTTCTCCAGAATCCTCTAGGCTTCCTTGAGGCCAGAGATTTAGAAGTCTTACTCGCCATAGACTCAAAACAGGAAGAGCACCACCTCCTAACCACAGGGAAGAGGTGCTCTGATGTCAGTGAGGGTAGAATAGAGGCTACAGATCCACCTGGGTTGGCCACAGCAGGAAAAGCACTGGAGAGGGGGAGAAGGGCTGACATCTTCTCTTCCCAGTGGCTCTCTCTCCTCCACTTGGCTCTTTCTGGTTTTCTCATTGCCTCCTCCTGTAGTTGGAGTGGACGATACCAGGAGGGCCCACACCAGGGTTTGATGCTGGAGGAAGAGGACATGGAAGAGATGGCTCTGGTGTTTCTCTAGACCTTGGCCTTAAGTAAGAGTGCTGAAGGGACTTCTTAAACTAGGCATTTGGGCTAGTACAGCTCAGGAGGGTGAAGACAGGTAAGTAAGGAATGCATTTGTCCTGAGAGCATCCCTGTTTAACTGGTCTTTTAAGAACCTAACAGGGATGGTGTCTCACAAGTCTCAGAGATCTCACTATCTCTCATCTTTACTGATAAAGTCTGGCCCTTGAATCATCTTTCAGGTCACCTAAGGACCCGTGTTCCCAGCACAGCTGGCATCTACTAGGTGCTAAATCAACATGAACTGTTAGCATAATTAGAAACCAGAGCAGTTTCCTAGATTAACCATTCTCAAACATTTTGAGTCTGGAGGACTCATGGGGTCACATGAAATCATCAGTGAAGAACTATATAGAAACTGATTTTGTTATTCTTGTTCCTGACAGATAGCTAAGCACAAAGCGACTTCTTGAAAAACCCCACAAAGCGTTAGCAAAGGTCTTGGGAAGAGAACGAGGAACCCCGCCTTGTCCCTTGCTATGTTAGGCAGCAAACCCTGACTTCCTTTGCCAGGAACAGCAACCCGACAATACTCCCTCTGCCAGAAGCAAGCTTCCCTGCAGAGCCAGGCAGGATCGGAAAGGCAGATGTCAGCCAAGTGGGGCTCCATTTGAGTCATATCCTGGTAAATGTGAGGCAGAAGCAGGTGAATGATGTTAAATTTTACACAAACTACACCCCAGATGAAAGGTGAGAGGCATAGCAGCCTAGCTATGCCCAAACCACTCTCTGTTACATAGAAAGAAAAGTACCGCAGAGTTCTAGAACAGAATTCAGAGCCATCCCTGGGTTGGGAACTAGGGACGGGGTAGGGTAGGGACAGCAGACATGCTGTGGTGGGGTCCAGCTTTCACCAGTCATGTGATTTTGAGACTAAAAGAGGCAGTAAGTGCACAACAAGGTGAATGTACCTAATACCATTGAATGATACATTTAAAAATGGTTAAAATGAGCTGGGCTCGGTGGCTCAGCCTGTAGTCCCGCGCCTTTGGGAGGCTGAGGTGAGTGGATTGCCTGAGCCCGCGGGTTCGAAACCTGCCTGGGC